>NW_009938734.1:17302-54326 GCF_000696875.1 Nestor notabilis | reverse complement strand
TCCTGCTGAGAAACACTTTATAGATGGGAAGATAATTAGAAAGACAAAGGGACAAAGATAGAAACCAAAATAAAATGTTAGGTGACATTTTATTTCTGTCATAGGTGGAGAACTGGTTCTTGCTTTACTGGAGCTCATATTTTATGATGGTAGAAAAAGTAATTAATGACAACTTACATGGATTTTTTTTTTCCCCTTAAAAAGAACAATCTATACATAGAAATCTGGAGAACATAAAAAGCAACAAGTAATACAGGAACAACATATATATTAATCAAGAATCATATTTGACTAAAAGTGCATCTCTTCATACACAAAATGAAAGAAAAAAAGCATTCTAAATGAAATGGCTTAAACACACAGAGGACCATGCTCATACTACACTTTTGTTTTTGCTCTTTAACAATCACAGATTTGTCAAATACAACTGACACCCAACATGTTTCATTAAAATACGTGCATACACATGTGCGCACACATTTACACACATGCATACGCGCAAACACACACAGAGGAAAAATAAGCAAGGAAATTCTTTCCAATAGCCAGTTTCAAGAATACAACTGTTCTCCTGTGCTAGAAGCTGTTGCCAGCCAAATAAAATATCAGTGTTCCACTAGGAAATGGTTAGCCAAACAGAAAGTGCAATGAATCTGCAGCTGATGAATATAGGGATTTCTCCATGAAATCCCCTGTGTCAGAAATTATTATAGAGGCTTTCTGTAGTTTAGGACATTCCCAAGACTGGTTACTCAGTGTTATGTAAATGACAAATGGTTAGAAAAAAATAACTTGGAACAGATGAATAAGGCATTTGGTTCGTAGGAAAAGGGATCAATATAGTTTTGACTAGAGGCTTGAAGTAACTTCTTGTGTTAAAAATAACAACACTACAGTAACCTTCCTATGGCTATCATTATATCAATTTACAGACGTTAAAATATGTTTTAGCAAATGTAATGAGTTAAGAGGTGTTTTCTTGCAAAATGGAAGGTCTGAATTTCACTAATATTTCACTTTTTACAAAGTATTAGTTAGTACATTTATAGCAAATGATTACCTTGTATTACCATCGTTTTCTAGTATGAATGATTGAGGAAACTAGAATGATGCATATTAATACTGATTCAGCAACTTGACAATGCTTAGTGGGAGATATCTTTAGGGTTTTTCATGTTATACTTTAAAAAGGCTACAAATGTCTGAATTTACATGCTCTATACAGATGCGTGTAGGGGAGATTGAAAGGTTTTTCTGCTAACCACCCACACCTCACACAAGAACAAAATGTAAGAAGTTCCCAAAGAGTTGATGAGAAGCAAAAGGAACACAGATCACCTGGGAGTAGTATGCGAAATGCAGTCCATTGCATGTTGAGAATTAAAGGGAAGGAGAGATATTTTTGATGTAAATCAGTCAACTGCCATGTCTCACAACTATGGGAAATGGAGTGAATGTAGCTAAATAGTCATAGAAGAAGTGTTTCAAGGCCAGGCTAGACAGAGCCTTGGGCGACATAGTTTAGTGTGTGGTGTCCCTGCTCATGGCAGGGGGTGGAACTAGGTGATCTTAAGGTCCTTTCCAACCCTAACTATTCTATGATTCTATGAAAAGCTCTATGTACAGTGACTCCTGTCCAGTCACTGAAATCTCAGATGCCTGAGCAGACCTGTGGTTCTCAGCTTTATTCAAATGAATGACAGTGAAATCACTGGGAACCCAAATAAACAAAGAATAAAAATATAATAAGAATTTTAAATTTTAATTTAGAATAGGCTCCAAGGTTCCTTCTCATTTCTTTAAGTTGTACTTTCTGTTTGTACATTTATGAATAGCCCACTCACTACTGGAACATCTACATTTTTGTTTTCAGATGTTCTGCATATCTGAGCAGGCTCTTTTTTCAACAACCTGTATGCTACTTTTAACCCCCCTGTGTCTCTAGCCTCTTTATAGGAAGTTTGTTAGCTACAGTTAATCCATTTGTATAATATGCCTTTAATACAAGAGGGCGAGGACAGCACATGGTTTTCCAAATGTGGTCTCACTAGTTTCTTACCTAGTGCTAGGATATTTTCTCTGACTTAGGTTCAATGCCTCCATTTATACATGCCTCAGTTTTGTTTGCTTTTCCTTCTTTTTTCTTTCTTTTTTTTTTTTTTTTCCTCCTCAACTGCTGTTAAGCAACATGCCAACTACTTTTGAGTCTTATTCACCACCCTACCTCTCCATCCCACTTCCTCTACTCCCATCCTGCAACACTGTATGTATGGTCACGGACAAACTGTGGTTTTTTGGGTTCAGTGTAATTCAAACACTATTTTGTTCTTCTGACTGCAAGTTTGCTGTGGTATGGATCAGATTATCACCAGAGCTGAGTGAACCAATTTGAATTAAATCAAGGGAACCATTCCTTGCCTCACAAGGATCTTTGTTTGAAGTTTGAAAATGTCAGCTTAATTTTTATTCACCTGCTTACTTCCTGGTTTTGGTCAGGACTGGAATGCTACAATATTAGGAGAAACTATGCTCCTTTGATATTTTCAGATGAAATGGAAAGAGGAAATTGGAGATGAAGGATGGTCTTGTGGTTAAAGGAACTGAACAAGGACTCTTGAGATAAAGATTTAATACCTGGCTGTGCCACAGGCTACCTTTATGATTCCAGTCAACTGACAGAAACAGAGAAATTGCCTGACTGGATCAGATCAGTGGTCTATCTAATCATTTATCACCTCTCTGTATCTCCTTGTGTCAGCTTCACAGAAAGATGCAGCAGCCTCTGAAAAATGCAGGTATAACATGCCTACAAGGGAAGTTCGTCCCAGCACCTCATGCTCTGCAGCATTCTATCCCCTTCTATAACTCCTAGCTGTTTCTAAATCCCAACATTTTGCTTATTTTTTCGACTGCTACTGAGCACTGTGCAGAGATCTTCATTGAGCTGTCAAGTCTTTTTTTCTGAGCTGTTACAGCTGTTTTCTCTTGTTCTGCCCCCATGATCAATGGGGGCTTTCTTGACACTGTCATCTTGTCTGGTCAATGCCCAGAACTGGATGCCTTATAATTTCCCAGAACTCGGCAACTGCATGACTCAGAGCATGTGGTTATAATTGTGGCACAGTCCTTTTTCTTTCTACGCTAGTTACAGTGCTTGAGCATGAATGATGTGTGCAAATGCTGCCTGGGATTTGAAAGGAACACTCCAACACCATTCTTTTCTTCAAACAATAAGTACTGCTGTGATCGAGGTATTGTTCCCCAGCCTTTTAGACCATGGCCATTATTATCCAGGTTGTTATAAATGAAAG
The DNA here is from genome assembly GCF_000696875.1 of Nestor notabilis. Classification (NCBI taxonomy): domain Eukaryota; kingdom Metazoa; phylum Chordata; class Aves; order Psittaciformes; family Psittacidae; genus Nestor; species Nestor notabilis. Next base: position 51,015 of record NW_009938734.1, on the reverse strand, counting down.
GTTATTATAGCTCCCTAATAAGTCCTGGAAAAGTGTCCGGCTGCTACAAAACATAGCTGTTAGAGTTCACATACTCACATGTGCAGACTTTTCTCCTTGATCTTGTTCCCAAAACCTCTGTTGATAAACAAAGGAAGACCTCGCATGGGGAGCAAGGAGCCCATACCTCATTGCGGGTAAAGTGTCACTCATTATAAAGAGAAACCTCTGCTCATTTTACAACGTTATGAAGAGTTCTGTTCTGTGTCACCTAAGCTTTGCTGCCCTGCAGCAACCTGATATGTGTTGGAGGACCGCTGCCTCAAATGTAACTAAAAAGATACTGCTGTGTGGTCACTGTCATTATTTTCTATGAGAACCACAATTGCTCTGACTATTTGGACCACATTTTGATGTTATTGCTCATGCTGAATAGTTTTCTGTGCAAACATTATCAGGGAACTAAGGAATCAAGTGCTCTTCATTGTGTCAAAAAATATCAGATCCTATACTTTTGCTTCTACATCAGGTCCTCTACCATCACTTTTAACCTATCTTTACACTGGTAATTATGGCTTGGGAACTTGGCCGTCATAGTTTGTCATTGATATTGCTGTGATTCATAAAGGGCATAGGGAAGGAAGAAACAACTCTAGGAACAACTAGTCCCCTGTCCAATTGTAAGGGTAGGAAACAAGCTTGGTCCTAGGAAGAGATGAGTCAGAGCTTTATCAATTATATTAGACCATTACTGCTGCATACCTGTTATCTTAGGATGCGTTTAAACTGCTCAAAGCATGCTTGTATCTGACTTACATGACCAGACTCCCTTTCCATGTAGCGTGTGCAAGGGGATTGGACTTAAGATGGAATGCGGTTGAGAAGCGCAAACAGATCTAGAAATACAAAACTGCTTTCAACCCAGTAACAGATGTATCCAAAGAAATCTTAGACCAAGATGGAGAAGGAGAAAGGTTATTTTGCCTGCTCTGAGTGACCATAGCACAGTATCAGGGAATCATAAGTAGCTTCATCTTGGCCATACATAGCTTGGAATGAGAGAACTGAAATCTTGTGTTATGCTCTTCTCTGGGCAGTACCCACAAGTAGATGCTTTCCAGTTTCCCAGAACTCAGCAATTCGATGACTCACAGCACACTGTTACAATTGTTCCTGTCAAGCCTCTCAGTCTTTTTTCTTTCTACAGAGTCCTGGAGGCCAGCTGATCTGCCCATATAGTGTATGAAATCTGAAAGAAACTTTGCAATAGGATGTTAAAAAGCAGAGATTCTCATTTTGTCTTAGAAAGGCACATTGGGCACAGATACAATCTAAGCAGAAATGGTTGCCATTAGTAGGGGGAAGTGCACGAAGCTGATGGTCAGGCAAAGGCAGAATTTGTGAGGATGTAAGGGCTTTCCAAATCATCAGTAGGTTAGATCTCACGCAGGAAAAAAAAAGGCCACTCACAGCAATATGGCAAGGAGACTGATAGCTGGGAAACTTGGGGCAGTTCTAGAGTATAAAGAACATATAATCTGAGAGCAAAGAAAGTCCCATGCACATTCTGTCTATCCCTTTTAAAAACCAAAAATAATCCAGGGTAGACAGCTAACTAATCAGTACCACTGCCCATCAAATATCTCCAAAAACAGTAAACACCAGCTGTAGTTCAGTTAAAATTGACAGCTCACAAAGAAGAAACTAACTCAGAGCTGCATTTCCAGTCAGGGCCCTTTAAATTATTTTAAAGTCCTTCTTTTTTATTTTAGAAATCAAAATGATAACTAACACATAGAATAGTGGGAAAGAAATGAATACAATACAAGGAATAATCCAGTACTCTTTACTATTGAACTCAATAGTTCAAAGATAAGTAATCCTTTCACAGCTCTAAAACCACTCTGTATGCATAAAAGACCTTTAAAAAGGGGTGCAAAGAAACAATTTGGATGCAGTTTAGCTTTCAAAGAAAGAACCCCTGAGACCAGGAAAGCCCCCAGGAACCACAAAGACTTTTATTTTTCTTGTACTGTTGTCTTCTGTGAATGAATGAAAGAATGAACATTTCTTTTCTTTCTCTGTCATAGAAGCTTAGGTCTTACACCCTAACCTTTCCAACTGCCATCTTGTATACTCTACAACTGTTGTCCTCTTTTCTCTAGCTGCCTGTCTGAAACTATAAAGGGTGACCTTGTTTTCCTTGTGCCTAGGAATATGGCTTATGGTCCCGTTGTGCTCTACCTACTCCTCTTCATTTTCTCATATGGCTTTTCTGACACTAGAAAACCCTTCCATCAAAAAGTCAACCAGATGGGTAGCTAACTATATGCTGGGGGAGAATGTGAAGGTTCTGAAATTTCACATGTCTGAATGAGTTAAAAGAACTATCAGATCCTTCTGCCTTGCATCAGAATACAGAAGCAGATGCTGAAATGTTAGTAATTGAACAGCTTTTTAAAGACAGGGAAAAAAAAAATCAGTGGAATGAGTTAATTAGATAATGAAGGGGATAGATTTTGTAATTAATTCAGGTTACATAAAGCTTTTGAGAATACTATGCAGAAAACTCATTGAGAAAGGTCCATCAGGGGCTTGAATGTTCTCCCCCTCCTTCTTCTGACATTTCTGCCTCCTTAATGTGAAATTGCTTCTGAAAAAATGCTCCCAAAATTTTTGATAGAACTCAATATGTAGTCATCAGTGAGTACAGAGATTTTTTTTCGTGCTTCTGAACAAATGTTTAAGCCATTTGCTTTGGCAAGAAGGGTGAAAGATCTTGTATTAGATATGTGCAGATTAAACTTCTTGATAAGAATTCTGCTATGGGAATACACCTGGAGATCAGTGACAGAAAAAATTACATACTCCTGTTGCAGGTGAGACGGGTGCACAACTGTACAGGTATGTACATATGCTAGAGAAAAAAGGGTAATTTTTAATCTCACATAACACAGATGACTTTCAGTTAATCTGCTGTCATATAGTATCCATTTTATCTTCTATAGTATGGTCTGGATTGTTTATAATCAGGATTCACACCTTTCATTGATTAGACTTGGATCTGCACCAAGATATTGGCGTCTGAATACTTGTCAACTTCCACCATCATGCACGCAAACTTCCCAGGAGGTGATCTCACATGGTCTTTGCAGATACAGTTTACCTTAGCAGGTCCATAACCCCACATGACATCTACCACTGCTTCAGAGAGTTAGGGTTGAATAGGATGAAAATTTTCCCATCCAGAGGTTAATAGGAATCATGAAGGGACTCATGATTGAGTGGGAAACTTACCATGTCAGCCCCAAACACTAGAGGTTAAATCTGCAAAAGGCTTTAAACAGGATTTGGATGCTTTAGAGTAACTTTAGACATTCAAATGGATATAGTTCCCTAGCTTTTAAGGTACCTGAAATCTCCAGGTGTCAATGTTTTCAGTAGGTCAGTTCTGGAGTACACTAAAGACTGAATTGCTTCTGTCTTAACAGCACTGGAGACCCAGGCAGGTACCTCATTCTAGGCTTTGATTAGGCTCGAGATGTTCATGCCTGCCTCAAATGTGATGCTTAGTCTTGTCAAAATAGGTGTATTCGAATAGAGCCTACACAGAACCAGCTACACAAATCAGAGGAGCTAGCTGCCTCTGCAGATCAGGATGGCCACTCAGAGCACTTGATGCTCATTCAGTTCTTCCTCAGTTCAGTTCTTTGTGCCTATCAGAGAGGTCTCTTCATTAGGAATTTATGAAATATCATGCAGTACTTACTATTGTCTCAGTCTCATCTATTGCAGCTGTTTTAAGGATATTTAAGTATTCCCTGGACCAAACAGAAAAAGAGTGATGCACTCTTTTTGTATTTGGAGCATTCATGTATGTGGGGACTGAACATGTCTCTTCCCCTCATGAGAGTGACTTCATCATCAGAAGAGAGTTTGAATTCTTCTTTTTGTAGAATTTGTTTATTCCATGAAAAATAGAACTCTGGTAGGAGGGACTGGGAAAGCAAATCAATGAACACTGATCTGACATGCTCAGGCTCCTGACTGGAAGCTTAAATCACTACTCTGAGCAAAAAAGGAGTGGCGCAATCATGAAATCATTTGGTGAAAAAAACATTAGCTGTTTACAGGGTTCCAGAGCATGCTGCTTCACTAGAAGTGTGCACCACCCTGTAAGAGAGGCATTGATTTTGTATTCCCCAAAATAGCATAGACAGATTTTCTAGATGCATACCTCTTCTACTGACCAGTCTAGGCAATTCCCTGATAAGCACATTTACCTTGTAGATCACATATGCAGAAACCAACTTTCTTCTACAAAAGTTGTATGGCATGTTTACTGTTACTTTGGGAGCATACTAAGTTAAGGTAGAGAATATACTACAAAAATGAGAGACACATATCTGAAAACAACTAATTACAAAGTATATTGCATTACCTGTGTATGTAATAAAAAGGTGTGCACTGACTATGGAGTCAAATGTAGAAGTGCATTTGATTTGTATACATGAAATCCTCTAAAACCAAGGATATACCTGCTTATGTGATTAAAATAAGAATCAACATTATATTAAATAAAATGTGACTGCCAGGACATTTGAGCTAATTTTATACCTTTGTACAAGTAGGAGTCATCTGCAGTTGTCAGCTATCACAAAGTACTGATAAGGGTACGTCCACTTGTAAAGCACGTACCATAAAGTTAAATAATGTATTTGTGTGGAAATACCCGGTTAAGAAACAAATTATATCTTGTGCAATAAATCAGTTCTTCAATCAATTCTTTTGTATGAATCTCAAAGCAGGAGCTTTAAAATTCAGATCCCACATGGATGCCAAGAAACCAAAGCAAGCCATTCTTCATAGGATTTCACTGTGATAATGACCACAGCAGTGGCAGCAAAACTGTTACAGATGAGCTGCACCGAATGTGATATGAGTTAAATATCTAAAGTACAATTCATCAGCAGTGCATAAAAAAGTAGGAATAGACAAAACGGAGTAAAAAATATATACTTCATTCTAGCAATACATTTAGTAACTTTCCATAACCCATTTCATTTTTCCACTGATTTTTTGAGCCAAACATTCAAGACTTAGTTGAAACTGAAGATAATGTTAACACTTTGTCAAGCATTTGAATCGCTTCCAGCATATTGTAGTATAATCCGCTGTCCACAAACATCCCCTTCATTATTGCCTAATTACATGCAAATTTCATAAAATGAATGAGTTTTAAGTACTTGTCAATCTGTCATCCTAGGAACCACTGAAACATTTTGACTGCTAGATAAATAATCAGCAATAATCACACTATGCAAATTTGATATTTTCTGTACAATTATCTGAAACCATAAATAACTGGACACAAAGACATTTGGCATTCTCTCAGAAAGACTTGACCTACAGGATTTTTTATTCCCAACAAACATGCCAGCAGAATTTTTAAATTTCTCCCTAGCTAAATGTGCCCAGTATTAAAAATCATAGCTATTTAGTGTATTAATATTTTGTTTCAACCTGGGCAAGGTTTCTTTCTTCTATTTTATTATTAAAAAAAAAAAGAAAAAAGAAAAAAAAAGTTAATGACGTTTGTTTTTCTCAGTTCAACTTCCTACCACAATTTTCTTTCTTTAGTTCCTTGCTTCTCATCTGTAATTATCAAGTTGTAGTTTGGTTTTTGCTTAATTTTTTCCTCCCCCCCATACTTGTAGATTTCTACAGTGTTTCCTACCATGATTCATTTTGACTCTTCTGATGCGCTACAGGCACTTCAGCAGAAAAAATTCCAGGAGGCTAATTATCAGGATTACAGACAAGCTCAGAAATACATAAACAGTGAATGCAGGTGAACTTGTGGACTTCACAACTACTTTTATTTCCTGTTTACTCTGTAGGATTGCATTTGGTGTCTGTGTGCATATATGTGCATATGCATCTTTCTGTGTGTATTTTATGAATGTGTTTTGAATCCTTAAATGTTGGCTCAGAATCTGATGTTTTTCTATAAACAGTATTAAAGCTCTTGAAAATATAAACAAGTAAGAAAGTGGGTTTTTTTCATTTTTCCAACTTCAGGTTTTCTCTGAGATAGATATTTCCACTAGTGTTAACCACTGAAACAGCACAAGGGTTAGATAGTAGGCAAGTATCAGAAAATCTATTTTTAAGACTAGCTCTCCTTTGCTAGTTTATAAATGAATGCATATTAATTATAGATGCACCATTTTGTTTAAGAATTATTGGCCTTGATCTGGCTGCCACTAAAGTGTCAGGAATCTGCATGTTGATATTAACACAGTTATTATATAGGGTTTAATTTTATCTTTTTGTTCTTTAGGCTTTCCACAGCTAAGACAATTATTTATACAAAATCATTTATTTGATCAATTTTACCAACTCTGAGATCTCAAACTGTCCTCGGATAACACTGAGCTTCAATAACACACAAACACAAAAAAGAAAAATTAAATTATGAACTTAAATGACAGATATTTGTCAAAACTGATATCGATATACATAATTCAAAAAAACTGGTAACAGGATTTTTTTTTTTTAATTGGAATGTGCAGTACAAAATAGAGGTGCATGTCCATGCTACTTTACTTATCATCAGACCCACTGCTGCATAACAAAAACTATGGAAATTTCAAGTTATCAGTATATTCAATGAATAACTCTTTACTGCAGAAATATGAGAATTATTTAAAATAACAAATAAGTGTGGGAATTTCACAGTTTGTTCATGAATAATTCGTGATCTTGAATAAATTTAGTGGAATTAATCAGATAAATGATGCTTTTTGAACTATTTACATACCTACAGGGAAGCCTGCCAATGTGTAAAAAGGTCAACAGCTTATTTTCCAATACTTGCTTATATATTTCAAAAATGTCTTTTTGTTTATTTCTTCATCCCAGGTAAGAAATCAACAGGAAGAGTATCTGAATACAATACATACAGCTTTTTCTGGGCAGACTAACAGTTCAGAGGTGACAAGGTAACGACCATCTTTATTTACACTCCACACCAAGCTCTGGCAAATATGTGACAGCTACGTAACGTAAAGCCTGATGCACTTTCAGTATACTTACATGTTAAAAATCATCTCTCTGAAACCCTTTTTCTTATCAGGAATCTTAATGGAATTACTTTCTATCATCTTAGCTATTCAGTATTCAAATATTTGAATTCAACAGAGGCATGTTGAAATGTGCATTTGCAAATTGTTTCAAGACTTGCAGAAGCAGCAACAAGCCCAGCCAATAAATGTGTACCTGCTGGATAAGAAAAAAGGAAATGTGTCTCAGGCTGTCCTTTCCCAAAGACTGACAGCATAAGTAGGAACCACAATAATATTTGTGTGGTGGTTACTTAAGGCCTGTACAGGCCGGTCCTTCACACAGCACCATTTAAATTGTGATTGCTCTGGAATCTCCAATGGCAAAATATATTAGGATTCTGGATCCAGCATATTTTTGTGAATAAAGTCTCTTGTGCCTTTTACACATTCCTTTTCTTCATTTCTTTGAATCTACTTTACATATTCTGTATGTTTAAAATAAAGGTATTTCAAAAGTGGGTTATAAAGTGCTAAAACTAATGTCAGCTGTGCAGAAGGATGGCATCATGTGAACAGAGGGGAAAATGCACAGATAAAGACCTAGTAATTAATTATTTTCCATAGCACAAAAATACCAGAAAAGGACATACTCCTTTAAACATTCTTTCACTGAGAAGCGATGTATTATTTTTTATAAGAACAGCAGCTTGTTTTGGGAGAAGAATTAACAATGGCTATTTATTGCCAAGTAAATACCAGGTCTTATCTGGAGCAATAACTCTCATTGGTGATGTAACAAAACTTACCTATTAAGAACATCTGCTTTCATTTGCTGCCACAAAATCAAAAATGACGAACAAAACTGATGGAGAGTTAATTATATATGAATATAGAAATTATGCCATCCCCAGATTCCAGGCCCAAGTGCATTTTCCAGTACTCATTCGTTGTCACTTTTATTAATTCGAACATTCATTCGTCCTTCCTTGCTTCCTTGCTTGCTTTCTTGCTTCTCTGCTTGCTTGCTTGCTTGCTTGCTTGCTTGCTTTGTTCTGTCCATCCATCCATCCATCCATCCATCCATCTATTGCTGTTATTTAGCTCCATTTAGAACCTCAATAACGGGGTAAGAGAAAGCTGTTAGAGAGTAAAGCAGTTAAAGACTGACATTATCAGTACCAGTTTGACTTTTCTGACTAGTAGAGCACTAAGCTAATGTAGCTCACAGGGCTGAACTTGATTCCCTTTATTGAGACTATGTAAAGCGTTTGGAAATTCATGGAGAGAAGGAAGAGAAAAAGAAAAAAATCCCAAACAAAACACCTGAAAAAAGTTCCTGAAATTTAATTTTTGAAAATTCATTTTTTTCGGGTTAAGCAGGTACAGTGGCCTCTTTTGCCAGACAAAATCTTGACATCCCTCGCACTGTAATCTGAACATACTTGTCTGCTACTTGTAAAGATGTCTTCTACCTTCATGACTGCTTTATCTGACCAGTTCTGGCTGATACTGTTGAGTGGAGATAAGTTGGTTTTGCCTTGCACCCCAAGCAGAAGATATTATTGACTGCTGTATTGGTAGCTGTACTGATCGTTTGCAAAATGTGTACAGGTCCTGTTTCTATGAGATAAAAGAAATATTAGAGATTGAATTTTAAGGTGGTTCCTATGCAATCCCTGCAAAAACAAATCTAGGAATCAGTGCATGTCTCCAGATTATTATTTTTTTTTTTTATATAATCCTTACTGCAACAATTAACCTTAACACACATCCGCTGTTCAGCGTACGAATTCCCCATTGTTTTTTGGGAAAATACTTGCCTGTACTCATGTAAGTAGACATTTAAGCAGCTCTTCTGAATCACACTCGAATGTTAAGAAGCTTCAAGGAAAACTTTTTATTGAAAAGGAATCATATAAAATTCTAAGAAATGTACCACATAAACAGAACAAGTACAGAAAAAAAAAAAAAAAGAAAAGGGAAATATAAGTCAGTTCCCAGCAGAATTAGCAGAGGCTTATGCTCAAACTAGAGTATTAAGTTTTCTTCTCTTCTTCCGAAAATATGCACTATTTTCTCCAGCCAGATGAAAAGACTGAACAGAAATATAGATGAGAAAACATCTAAAAATTACACCCATTGAGCTACTGCAGATCTGGCAAATAAGGGATGGAGAAGAAATCTCGTGTGATCTAGCTGATCCAAGCATAGAAGGTCAAGTTCACCTCCAGTTTGAAAAAGAAAGCAAAAGCATGAAAAGCCTTCTAAATGAGCAACCAAATAAAAAAGAGTCTTCACTGAAAGCTCTACAATCAGAAACAAAAAATCAAGTCAGTTTCTCATAATTCATGAGTGAAGGTAAAATCAGATAAGGGCTAATTTCCAAGTACTTTTTATGATTTTGCTCTGGTGTTAGCAATATATTCAAACTGTAGTTTTAACTTTGCTGAAGTTAACATTTTGGGTATTGAAAATTATAGAAGGAAACAAAAAATATTATTGCTGAAGTGCTGCTTGATGCAGTCCATGAGAAATGAAACCCAAAAATGTTACAGACTGTAAACATGGCACAGTGCATATCCCCAGTGAATACCTTGATAGTTGTGGCCAACTTCAGGACCATGAATGAGAAAATAAGGTAACTTGGAAGGCACAGAAACAAGAGTAACTTGGAATGATATATTTACGTTCTTTTGAAAGGTCACAGATTTGTTGTTTGAGCTCAGTGGAGAAGTGAGGTTACAGAAGGCTGAAGAATTATGACAAACACTAAATGCGCATGCTGTCTCCAAGGCAGGTATCCATTGCTGGTTTTAACTCATGGTGTTCATGAACCTGATTGTATTGGGTTTGGCCAATATGAAGTTAATTTTCCCCATAGCAGCGTTCATAGTTCTGTGCTTTGTATTGGTATCTAGAAGGGTGTTGATAACACACCAGTGTTTTGGCTACTGCTGAGCAATGTTCACACAGAATCAAGGCTGTCCCTACAACATTCCCCCTCACTAGGAGGCTGGGGTTGGGCAAGAGCTTGGGAGGGGACACAGCCAGGAGAGCTGACCCAAACTGACCAAAGGGATATTCCATAACATATGATGGATGCTCAGCAATAAGAGCTAAGAAAAAGGAGGAGGAGAGAGGGATACTCGTTATTACTATGTTTGTCTTACGGAGAAGACAGATCAGTAACATGTACTGATGCCCTATTTCCTGGGAATAAGCTGGACAATGCCTGCTGATTGGAATTCGAGAATAAATCTTTTGTTTTCCTTTGTTTCTGCATGTGGCTTTTGCTTTTGATTTATTAAGCTGCCTCTATCTTGACCCACAAATTTTTTTCCACCTTATTTTCTGCCCCTCTGTCCCACTGAGGAGGCAAATGATAGAGCAGCCTGGAGGGCACCTGTGTCCAGCCAAGGTCAACACACCACAAAAATGTACTTAGCAAATAACTTAGTGGGGCAGTATAATAATCATTATTCCTCCTTCAATTCTCTAGTGGTTCTAAACTGAGTACTCCAAATATTTTCTGTATTGGTGGTACTTTATGATGAGATTTCCACTAAATGTCAGTGGAAAAAAGGCTGGCAAAATGGAAGTGCCAGTAGAATCACAGTTTGGATAGCAAAAGGGGAGGTGTGTCATTCCACATCCACCAGAACCTCATTTTTATTAGTTATATCTTGAAATAAATTTGAAATATGAAGGCAAAAATCCTTCTTCCATAGTTAAATAAAAACTTCAACAAATTCTATGCTTTCTTTGAAAATGTTGATTTTGATGAAATGTCATGTTCTGTTAAGGAAAAGTCGTGCCAGAAGTCTTTCAAACAACTGTGTTATCAAGTATAAAATGAACCATGTCTTCAGAAAAAACTGTATTTGCTTGAAGTCAAGCATTTAAGCATTCAGTATTTGCAGAACTAAGCTAGTCATTTCAGCAAGATGACCATATCTTGGCCAGTTAGACTCTTCCAGTATGGTACAGCCAACACCTGCTTCAGTTCGCTCACTGCTTCTGTATTGACCCATTTCTTGTTCATCCTTCAACATGGCAAGCAAATACAGCTGCTAGCAATGAAGGTAAAGTCCTGCTATCCATTCTGGTGTTCACTGTTGCAGCAACTACTATTTGGTTGGAAGGAAATTTGATGGGGAAATCTCACTGTGAGCTGCAGGCTTATATTGGGACGTTCATACATACTTGTGTGGAAGGTACAAGCACAGTACCTCAGCAGGTAAGAGCTGTGAAGGAATAACGGCTGGTCAGTACAGACACAGTTAGAAAACTACATCATAAACTAACAAGCAGGCAGAAATCTGACCCTTTTCATTCCCTTAAACCTTTTTTCTCTAAGCTGAATTTCAAGCACCTCTCTGAAAGCTTGGAAGTACTAGATTTCTTAGCAAAAATATTGTAAATAGTCTGGTCACCAAACCATTATATCTGAAGTTTGAAAAATATTGCAGGTTAAACTAAGACATCTGCCTTTGAAGAGTTTTTTCAGCCCAATTGTTTTATTCTAAAACAAGTCAGTGGCATAGTCATACCAGCTTAAAATAAAGTTCTTTGAGAAATTAAGGACAATTTTAGTTATAAACTTCCTTATTTGCTTTACCTATAACAGAAGTATAAGCTATGTGTTTGACTTCCTTGTCATAGTTACGAGTGTTACTATATATGTACAACAGTTCTAATCTCTGTGGCCTCAACACATCATGTTTTACAGACTCACTGTTTCATAAAAAGGAAAATTAATACATTTGACTACATTCGGCAGTCTGCTGAAGTACATACAATAATGATAAAAAAACTATTTTTCTCTGTTGTTTTGGTATTATATGTATTTTTTATGATACTGTCATTGTTACTCAATTTCTAAGGTCAGTCCTTTTTGCCAGTAGTTAGCCTGTGGAGGTAAGTGGTATTTAAAGTATATTTTCATCCATCAGCTTTTCTGAGTGCCAGTATCTTGACAGGAATTGCTGTGCATTCATCAGCGGGGCTATGGATAGTCCCATTAACTTATCACAGCATTAGACTATTCAGGAAGCTTTTCCCTATCACTTAAAATTCTTGAATAAATTTATTTATCAGAAGTGTTACATGCAATGATAAATTACATGTATATCATGTGAAGTAAACCATGTCTCAGGTTTTGTGGCCTTTATTAGCCATTATGCATCTATACCTCTTTCTCCTATGCCTTTATTGCCTACGCAATATATCAGGGAGCAAGATGTCAGATACTGTGTGCTACTGCTCAAATGATAGAGATTTACCAACAGAAACTCTGGCCTAGTGACCTCCTACATTGAACTATTGATTTCAGAGCAAATAATTGGGTTTCAGGAACTTTTCAATTGGGTCTGCACAAATTTTTAGAGGGTAGAGGCAGTGGTGGAGAAATGACATCTGGGGACAGTATAACTGCAGCTTCTTTCCTCTGACATGTATTTTCCCCACTGGAGCTGGTGAGTGGTTTCCACCACTGGGGCAAATCATAGTGATTCAGCACTTTATTTAGTGCAGTAAGTGACTTCTACAGTCAAAGCTTTGTGATCTTGATGGATACAGTTAAGTTTTGATTAAATTTTTCATCAAAGAAAGATTCAATTTTTGGTGAACCAGGTCACCTTTCACTCCAGTTATTTCTTAGCTAGCTCTACTCTTGACAGCTTAGATAGACTTGCTGCAACCGTTGAGGAATATGTTAGGATCTGTGGTGGAACTCTTTGCTAAGCCAGTGCTGCTGTAATTAGGTGGTGATGAGTTGCAGTCTGGTGCTCCTCCAGGCTGAGGTAAGATGGGATAACATGTTAGATCTTACCCAACTCTAAACACTGGACACCTTTTAACTGAGATTGTAATCTTGATGACATAAAATAATAGTGAAAATATGTATAGATATATGAAAAAATTGCCACTGTGCAATGGCCTATATTCAGCTAAGTATACACTGTTTTTCAGTCATCTGTTGAGAGTTTTCAGTAGGATAAAAGATGCTGTGTTACTAGACATGTATATGTATCATATTATCTACTGAAGAACAGGACAGATTGTTAACTTATTGTGCTGATTTACATAAATTTTAGTTTATAAAAAGAATAAAAGGAGGATTGATGGCACAAAATAATCTAAAAATTATACCACTATATGACTCTAAATCAAGTAAAAAACCTGTTTATTGAAATGTAAAAAATCAGGTGTCCCAAAAACGTGAAACAAATTTGTAATCAATACTTTCCATTAATGTTCAGGCTGACTTTTCAGTTCAATAAACAGAATCATACATATGTTCCCAACAAGGCCAGTGACTTGGAGTCCTTAAGCAAAATTTTAATTTCTGATTCATAACATAACTAATCAGCATGATTCTGAAAGTCATATTGGCCAAAAGATTTAATCACTTTTCAGAATAGAGTAGAAAAATGGGTGCAGTCTACCAATAAGTGAAAAATAAATTGATTCCTAGTTTAAGTATATGACATTTACAGAATGTCTAAATTCCTTTCAGTCCTTAAGTCAGTGTTGATCTCACTGCCAGAGATCCACCTTCTTTCTTTCCTTCACATAAATTACTGGTTTTCCACCTCAAAAATCACTGTAGAAATCCTGCCTTTCTCATCACTCACCCTTCACTGTTCACAAAGTATGCTACTAAATGCTCTAAACTCACCTCACACAATTAATAATAAAACAATAAGTTTTTACTTTTTGGTAGTGGTAGCAGGGGAGGTTGTCACAGATTTCAGAAGATAATTAAAGCCCATAAGTACAGCTTTCAGTTTCCTTTCAAAACTGATCTAAACATCGTTCCTTGCTGCTAAAGCTGTGGGATTTTTGTACTGGAATGGCAGATGAGGTATGTTATCAATTACAAAAGGCTCTATTAATTTTATCACAACTCCAATGGCTGTTGACATTAAATGGCACAAATTTGGCCATTGTGGTCCCTGAGGTAGTGCATCTTCACATCCTTTCATATGCTAATTATATTTTTGACCTTAAAAAAAAGAGAGGCTGTTTTTATCCCCATCAAGCCCCCTTTCCCCCCTCCTGATAGCAGAAACATTTCACAGGGCCATTTCTCTGCCCACACTGCTTTGCTGGTGGGATTTTTCCCTTTTAAAGTGTTTTCTTTTTTTTTTTTTTTTTTAATAAAAAAAGCATCCTTATAAGATTTCAATAGCTATTTAAAGGAAGGGTTGCTACACAGTAGTGCTGACATTAGCTTTCACTGAGATGAAGAGAAGAGACCGCTTGATGATGAAGACATTTCAAGGACACCACCGGTATGGAATAGCTTTCTCTCTGGGTCAGTCAGTGTTTCAGATTGCTTAATTACTGCAAATTCATGCAGGTAGCTGTGATGAACACATGGAAAGCCATTAGGAGGTCTCATCTCTTGTTTAAGTTCTGAGAGAAAAAAAGATAATTGTTGAAATGGTGAAAGAGTTCTGCTCAAGCTTTTCATAGGATATCACTACCTGTCAGTCATTGGAAACTGTCTAAAATAGTTTTTGTCATCTCCATATTAATATTAGGCATATTATATTAAACAAAATGGCTGTGTCATATCTTTTTCAAGGTCACCTGAATTATAACAGCAGCATTGTGTCTTTTTACATGAAACGGGATATTTTGTACTTTATTTATTTGGATTTACTTGCAGTCCTCTTTACAATATCTTTTCTGAAATGTTAGTTCTTCCACTATGTCTTTCTATGTAACTAGAAATTAAAGCATTTTTATCCTAAAAAATCCAACCACATACAAGCAGAATGCAGTACATTCTTTACTATTTAAGATGACAGGTGTTTATTGCACCCGAACATAACCTCATGCTCACAAAAAGAAAGTGTGAATATATGGCATCTTTTGTGCCAAATTTTTCCTCAGCTTTTTAAACTGAAAGTCGGTTGAAGTCAGGGATCTAAGGGCAAAATTCAGCCCTTTCGTATATGGGCAGCAGGTGATGAGATGAAGAGAATGGAGAAAACCAATCCCATAATATATACATGAGCATGAGCATCAAGTCATAGTGCCGGATCTTGCACTTGGGTCACAACAATCCCATGCAACTCTACAGGCTTGGGGAAGAGCAGCTGGAAAGCTGCTCATCAGGAAAGGACCTGGAGGTGCTGATTGATGGAGCTGAACATGATCCAGTTTATGCCCAGGCAGCCAAGAAGGCCAGCAGCATCCTGGCCTGTGCCAGCAATAGTGTGTCCAGCAGGGCCAGGGCAGTGATCGTCCCCCTGTACTGGGCACTGGTGAGGCTGCACCTCGAATCCTGTGTTCAGTTCTGGGCCAGTCACTACAAGAGAGACATCGAGGTGCTGAAGCAGGTCCAGAAAAAGGCAACAAAGCTGGTGAAGGGTCTGGAGCACAAGTCCTATGAGGAACAGCTGAGGGAACTGGACTTGTTTAGTCTGGAGAAGGGAAGGCTTAGGTGGGACCTTATCGCTCTCTACAACTGCCTGAAAGGAGTTTGTAGTGAGGTGGAAGATGGTCTCTTCTCCCAAGTAAAAAGCAGTAGTACCAGAGGTAACTGCCTGAAGCTGTGCCAGGGGAGGATTAGATTGGATATTAGGAAAAATTTCTTCACAGAGAGGGTGATCAGGTATTGGAACAGGCTTCACAAGAAAGTGGTGGAGTCACTGTCCCTGGAAGTGTTCAAAAACCATGTAGATGGTTTAAGGTGGTCTTCGCAATCCTGGGGTAATGGTTGGACTTGATGATCTTAAAGGTCTTTTCGAACCTAGTTGATTCTGTGATTCAGATCAGGTCTTGATTCACAGACTGGCTTTATTATAAAATTAGTATCAGCATCCAGACTGGTAATACCCACTCAGATTCCCTGTCAGAGGCACCTCTAGTTAGACAAAGAGATCTTAGTGTCGTGGTTTAAGCCCAGCCGGCAACTTGGAACCACGCAGCCGCTCGCTCACTCCCCCCCTTTTCCTTCCTCCCCCCGCTCCCGGAGGGATGGGGAGGAGAATTGAAGGAATGTAACTCCCACGAGTTGAGATAACAGCTCTCCAGTAACTAAGGTATAATACAAACCACTACTGCTACCAATAATAATGATAAGAGGAATAACAAGGGAAAAGGACACAACCGCTCACCACCCGCCGACCGCTACCCAGCCCGACCCGAGCAGCGATCTGGGCCTTCCGGGTAACTCCCCCCAGTTTCTATACTGGGCATGACGTGCTGGGGTATGGAATACCCCTTTGGCCAGTTTGGGTCAGGTGTCCTGTCTCTGCTTCCGCCTGGCTTCCCCTCCTCCCTGGCAGAGCATGAGACTGAGAAAGTCCTTGGTCAGAGTAAACATTACTGAGCAACAACTAAAAACATCGGTGTTATCAGCGTTGTTCCCAGACTGAAAGTCAAAAACACAGCACCGCACCAGCTACTAAGAAGGAGAAAAAATGACTGCTGTAGCTGAACCCAGGACACTTAGTTACACTGACTCTGGGCTTGTCAGGGCTCATGAGGTATAATGTGACAACAACGATTTCACTCTCTCTCCTGAAAAGTCATGAAATTACACAGAGCAAATAGTGGCTTGTGTTTGGATGTTTCTGGAAGGTGCTCTGTTTCTAAAGACAGAGAATCACATCTAGGATATTTTCTAGCCTATGCTGTGTGGGTGATTGGGTTAGATGTCCATGTCCCTGCCTTTTGGGCATACGTACTCAGATTCATGATTGCAGGTCCAGGAACTGGTTGAGTTGCAAGAAAGTACTAATGTGTTCGGGCAGAAATGACAACTCTATTAATCATCATAGAAGTTAAACCCTGGTCTTACAATTAAGAAAGGCACAATTTAAAATGGATGCCCTTTCTAACACTAAAAAGTCATGTCTTACTGAAAGCTGCTGCAGCAAGTATTTGTGAGTATGATGTTATTTCTTTCACAGTGGTCATGCACTGTGTATTTGAAAACATGATCTTTGAGAATTAAGGAACACACGATATATATATATGTATATACGGATGAAATAATGGCTTCCACCATTAAAAAGAAAAAAAAAAAGGGACATAACTTTATCTAGGTTGTATTTTAGGGATTTGATAGCAATTTTTAAAATATTTGCAAAATTTGAAGGGTTTCATTTTGGAGTACATACCAACTCTTGGGACAGAGTTTGGGCCATTATTTTCCAAGTCTTCAAGAGATAGCAGAGGCATACTCATACAGTGGTAAAGCACTAGGATGATGTTCAAGAGACCTGAGTTCCAGTCACTTGCTAGCACTGCTTTGCTGAGAGGCATTTGAGCCAACTGTTTACTTGCCTTCAGTTCCCTCATCTGTATAATATGGCAATGCTACTTGACCTCTCTTTTAAAACAATCTGAGATCTTGGAAGGTACAAAAAAAGTTGTATGAACAGTAAGTACTATTTTAGATATGCACTTTTGTGACCCATAGCACATTTGGCCCTTAAACTTTGATTTAAAAGGATGGCTTTCACAAACATGTAACCATTATTTCACTATGATTGTTGTAATGTGATGAGGAAAAAAAATGTTCTTTATAGTAAAAAGATTCCAATATGAAATTACAGTGAAACAATATTCAGCTATAATTGCAAGGTAAAAGTCAAAAGGCACTTTTTCCCCCTAGAAAATTACTTTGTGTCTCTTTTAAGTATGTAGGACCCTGAGGGTACTAAAAGCCCAAGAAGGTTTCTGCTGTATTCTAT
This sequence comes from Nestor notabilis, assembly GCF_000696875.1. NCBI lineage: Eukaryota > Metazoa > Chordata > Aves > Psittaciformes > Psittacidae > Nestor > Nestor notabilis. Next base: position 33,254 of record NW_009938734.1, on the reverse strand, counting down.
TTATGGTGAATTATTGAGATGAGATATGACAACATCATTAGAAGCCTGATAGTGCACAGTAAACTTAAAACATCTTTATAACTGACCACATTTTTTATATTTTGGCAGTTCTTTAAGCATGTTTTTCAGGTAATTTACTGTAACACTTACCTTGGAATGAAAACATTCACTCAATGTATTCTACAGACACATTGAATTCTTTATGATTCCCTTTAAAAGGTATAATTTTGCTTGTGAAACACTAAATAACCTTATTTTATGTACTTTTTCCCCAAGGATTCCAACACTGATGAGTCCATACTAGAAACTAGTTGCTTGCCAAATTTCATTAATTTGATTTTAAACCAGTAGCTGAATTATACAAAGGAAAACAAGCATGCAAACCAGACAAACTTCTATTGTTCATATACTAATATAATTAAAAAAAACCCCCAAAAAACCCAAAACAACAAAACCAATTTATTTTTCTTTAAATTGTCAACTTCTAGCCCCAAGCACATTTTTTATTACTAGTGCACAATCCTATAAAAATAGAGCTTTATAAATGAAAACATTGACAGACCCTTAGCGATAGTGGCACTACAGGGAATAGCTATAAACAACATTTTTATTCCTCAAGCATACCTTACCCTTGAAAGTTTACACTAATTACCTGTAGTTTTGTTAATGTTTTAAGCTGCCCTTCATCTCTCCCATCCAGACATACTGCTCAGCTTCCTCAACAGATATATTCAACAGCTTCTGTTCACACCTGACATCAATTTCCTTTGATGTTCACAGTCTAAATGAGAATGCTACAGCAAGCTGTATTTGTGAAGTATACAGGATGCCTTTAAAATGATGGCAGGGATTTTCCTCATTAAAGCAGCCATAACAGATAGTTAGATATGATGCTGTCCCTCACCTTCCTGCTAATTAATGACTATGATTGCAACCCAAATAAGATCAGGCAATTAAATGTGATAACATTTCAGAAGTGAAGAAAACGTACAACAATCTTGGAATAGCTTCCTGTAGATAAATAAAGTTGATCTTAGCAAAATTAACATATAAATGTACTATTCTATCAAAAAAATGCACAAACTAAAGAATGTAATAATTTTACTTTTAATTGAAACGTGTGTTACTGTGGAGATTGAAAGTACAAGCAAGTCCCATATGTTTTGTCATTTGTATTAGCAGTAGAGTGGTTTGAATTCTTCAAAGGAAGATTTGTGAAGGGACATCTTTACTACAAAAATATAACCTGGGAAGATTTCTGCATCAAAATGGAGAACCTCTCTCAGTTCTCTGTTCTTCACCTGTGTACCCTCTAGCAGTGTTAAACACCCAAGTGCTTCCTGTTGCAGTCCTGTAATGGCCATGACCAGGCACTTAGACTTTATGAATGTACTAAAATCTTTAGGAGAGACATAGTTAATGTTTAAATTTGCCATCATGAAGTTTCAGAAATGATGCCTGTAGTAGTGAAAGGAAAAGTTGTTACTCTTGGACCTACTGGTTCCTGACAGACTAAAGCAGACAACATAGCATTAATCTGTATTTCCTCCCACTTCAGAGGATTTCTGTACCCACACTGGGGCTGATGTCTCATTGATTGATTGATTTTGAAAGCTCATGTGTTTATGTCCTTTTAGTGGTATACTTATAATATCAATAATATCAATATGTTATCAATTCTGTATCTATGTACCAGTTTTAGTACAAAAGGGGTCCTAACAACAACAAACATATGGAAAAGGCAAATGGTCTGATAATTTTTTTCTCTAGTGGGGACAGTAACTTACTGAATGCCAAGTGTTGGGCAAAATGTGGGAGTTACCATGCTCCTTCTTTTTAGTTTACCTGGAGAGCCAGGGACCAGATAACATAAAATATTAAGGAAAAGAATAGTCCCATTGGAAGAGGAAAAGTTTTTGAGGAGTACTGTGGCAAATACATTCTTCAAGGAACCCTGGGCAAGCACTGAAATTGCCACACATTGGTTTTGTCCTTTTCTGGACTTTAGATTTGTTTTGAGAAATGGGAATCAACAACAGACATCCTTAAAAGTCTCTTCCCACTGCTAAGACCAATCTGCAGAAATGAGCACCCTTCTTCAGGTGTAATGTTGCTACCTATGTCATCTTCTGACTGGTCTACACCATATCTACAGCTCCTGCACACTTAACAGGGTTGTCCTAAATCACTACCATGACCACTCAGCCAGTGGATGGGCATGTGCTTTGTCACTGTAGTATGCTTCCAAGAGCAGTGAACTATGACGGATGACTCTAAGCAAGAGATTAGTATATTCACAAAAATCACTTACTAGACTAGGGAATATGGTTGAGCAGTACTTGATACTGTAGTGTCACAGGGAATGACAATGTCCCAGACTACCCAGGCCAAGACCAACAAAGATGTGTGTCTGTATCCTCACACCTATGACTATGTATAACTACTGGCCAAAGCCTAGCAGAGATATGCAAGCCAGGAAATAATTTTGTCCTTCTTTAAGATACAAGGTAAATAGGTAAATGAAATTGGCAAATGAAAGCCTCTCCTGAGAGTATCTGTGTGGGGACAGTCAGAACTTTGGAGCCAAGATGAAATATCTAGAACTGTGTCAAACCTTCATGGATATTTTGAACAGAGAGGAAAGAGACGAGCTCTAGAAGAAGTGTTCTTTGTTGTTATTGCAGCACTGAAGCCTTCGGTCTATATCTTTGTTCCAGTTCCCCATTAAACCTGAAGGTCAGGATCAAGGGGTTAATGCAGGATTTTCATGAAATATTAATTTGCTGCTAACTTCACATGCAGTAGTTTAACATTCTGTGTACGATTTGGTTTAAGCAGTGGCTAGGGACATGTTTATATGCAATTAAATGAAAAAGCAGTTTTCCTACCCTCTCTGACCTCTAAAGTGAAGAAAAGTGTAACTGTGCAGCATGCTTTTTTCAGTTACACATTAATGATCAAAGGTAAGAATGTTTTTGTGAACTAAATGTATATTACCTTGTCAGATTCTTCAAGTTTGGTGTTTGGGTTTGGTTTTTTTTTTTCCAAAAGCAAAATTTATTAAAAAATATATTAACATACAGTTTAGTTTTAGTTAACTATTCTCTCACTTATCCCTCATTCTGATAATGTTGGAAAAAGTAAACATTAAAAAGATTAGATCAAATTACAAGTGCATGGACTTTCTATCAGCACTTTTAGGATGTAAAGCACCTGTGACATCCATCTTAAGTCAAAACTCTGTTGCCGTAGACCATGTAGATATGACCCAGTGATGAAAGAATTTGCAAAGCAATACAAAGTTGCCCAGAGAGAGTCTGTGGGAACTTTCCAAATCTGTGAAATCAAAAGGTCATCCTAAATCTAAAAGGCTAAGCTCAAAAATAATTTTGTCAGAGTAGGAGATGGATGATCTCTAAGTTGGCTCACAGAGGATGTGATACAGTTAAATTTTTTACTCCAAAGCCAGTGCCACTCTATATACACACTCAAGATTGAAAACTAGCAAATTTTAATATTTCTTGCTCCTTCCTGGGCAATACAGACCTATACCTTTCCATTTATTTATGCAGCTAAAATTGTCATCTAGTCCCTCTCCTTACATAATTGTGTGTTGAAAGCATTACAAACTTTTTTTCTAATCTGGCAATCTGCTGCATCTGTTTCAGACAGAATTTCAGGGTCTTGGATGTCTAGTTTGAGTTTAATCTTCCTTCCACATGAGGTTCCCCAAGCTAAGAGAAATGGTGAATATACTGCTAAATTGTGCATACTTATGCTAATCAAAATACTTTCATTGTTACTCTGCATTAATTTTGTTCATTAGTCATATTCACTACCCATCTTCAACAGTATGTAAACTTTTGGGGGAAATACGGGGGTCTGTAGCAAGAAACAGAACTAACCAAGGCTTCAGGTGCCCTTGCTTGCTAATATTTTTTAATTCTCAGAGTTAAAATGCTGTTGGATTTACTTCAGATATTGTTATAGAACTTGTTAAAAAGCCCTGTGATCACCTGGGGTAAAATTTATCATTTATAAAGCTTAGAATAAAAACACCACTATAAATACAGACTTCTGGATATAACAGTTGTGGTTGGACAGTGAGAAAGGAAGAAAATCATATTCACTAAGTACAACAGTTCCAGCTCCAGTATGTACTTGAAATTCAAACTGAAGTATTTGAAGATTTAACATAGCAATAGAAACTTTCTTGTTCCTTACATAAAGGTGGTGATAACATCAGAAAAATTAAAAATTCTGTTATCCCTTTGTACATATAGATGTACAGAACTGGTAGAACTTTGAATATAATTTAATTCTGATCCTACTTATTTTAAAGAGCAACGATGAAATCAGTGAAAATACATTTCTATAAAATTTGTGTTAGGTGACAATCAAACCCAAGAAGAGTATTGCCTGACCACTGGAATTTAAACAAAGAGGTACATCAATATTTCACAATTTTTTTCTCTGGCTTGAGTCACTTCTAAGGCTTTTGTTGAGGTCCCCGGAATAAATTTTAGTCACAAAGACCAAAATGTTTTAATATTAAAATTTTCCACCCTTCAGACAAGCTGGTTTTAGTAGTCTTGAGCACCTGATTAATTGCTTTTAGACAGGCTTTTCTCTTTAGTCTGGATTTACCAGCTAAGAGTCAAATCAATCATAGCCATGACCTTAAGGTATTAACCATATTTATGAAGTTATTTAGTTCTAGATCTTTAGTGAAGAAATGCAACTGAATCCACATCTTTCCCTGGTCTTTCAATTTTATGTCAATTCTCTAAGATTTTTCCTCTTAGATGATTAGAGAAATCACTAAGGTGATCTCTCTGATGGACTTATACCTATAAAAAAATTTTTTCCTACCCAGAAAAGGAAAACTCTTACTAACTCTTACATTCAAAAAATATCAGGTTTGATAAAACAAAGCCTGAAACTTTGGGGTTTTTTGGGAAATAACCACCTAATTTTAAAGGTTCTAGTTTAATGCAAAGCTAGTTTTGCAATTGCTGGACCCCCATCACATTTTTGTTATCTCTCTTTTAAATTCAGTTAATGTTATTTGACAGGCAGATCATATCTGAGCTGGATGAAATGGAGACTTTTAAAATTTTGATTCTGGTAATCATCCAGAACAGCTGTTTTGCCAAAGCATTATTTTAAAATCAGGTTGTCCCCAACCTGCCCCGTACCAGGGGCAAGACTATTGAATAACTGTTGTGCTGTGGGGAATATTTGTTTTTCCTCTTCAAGTTGGACTCAGCTTTAACTGTTTAATTGCCTGTGGCTCTATATAATTTAAAAGGATTTTGTGGACAGACTGTTCTTCCCAAGCCACTATTTTAAAGGAGTTACAAAATGGCATTTAAACATGACTGACTTACAGTCATGCCAGCCAAATCAGAAACACAGCAATAATAGTCTCTTGTAATATGTCAGTTTCCCATTGTATAGATTTATCTGCTCTACTAAAGCATGAAAAATAGCAAACTTTCTCAAGTTAATCAAACTTTTTTAAAACCTCAGAAGGGGTTTCAGTCAACAGCAATTGTTATATTCATCTTGACCTTAACCATAAAAACCTCAGTGATGGCCCATACTAAGATGTGTTTATACCTCTTCTGGGGCTCAAAGCATATGCACAAGAAATCATTAAAGCTTTCCTGAATGATGGGCTAGTATAATCACACTAAACCTATCCCAGAAAAGGACATGTAGCTGGCTTTCATGATCTTGTCCTGTTAAAAGTTTGTATAATTTAAAGAGATCTGCTAAATTCTCCAACATAATTAAGCACCGAAATAGTCACTTTGAAAGCTTGTGTACTTCTTTATTCCAGTTGGGTTGAGAGATACTTGGCTGAAAATCTTCCCCCAAAGAGTCCTCATTAGCATTGCAGCAAGCTGATATTTATTCAGAGTTCTTTGTTACTGTACTATGACTATCAGGCTAAACAAAATAAAATAACTAATGCCTAACTTAGACATAGCCAATGCATGTTAATGTTCAGAAATCAGTTCTTTTCAGTATCTTTTCTTCTTTAGAGAGTCTTGAAATCCAGTTTCCTGAAAATATCTGGACACAGCACATATTCCTTCCTGAGTGGTGTTTTTTTTTTTTTTTTTAAAAAAAGAGTCCCTTCTGCTTCTATGATAAATATAGATATGAATACTATTTTTTTTGTAGTTTAGGACAGTAGTGCTTGTACAGCTGCATAGTCCTTGCCACAGGATCTCTTGAGGAATACACATTGTTGTTACTCCTCCCACATGTATTATCAACAAGCTTTTTTGGTCATCACGTATTTCCTGTCCATGTCCCACCATATGACCAAGTCCTGTTGTCCCCTAAACGCAAAGAAAGGGTCATCAAATATGTACTTGTCACATGAGCTGCAATAGGCTCCAAAAAACTTCAGGTGTTTTCCTGGTACATGGTGTGTCCACATCTTCTTTCTGTTATTCTTTATGCCCCATAGAGAGAAGGTATCATGTTAAAGAGCCACAGAATAATTCAGGTGACCACAGGTGAAATGAATGAATTTATCTGGGGGCTCAGTTGGGCTTCTGTCCATCTCAGGCATGAGGCATAGAAATAATCTCTTCCCTAACAGTGGATTGTTAGTTTAAGGTTGAAAATTACTGTCTAATCTTCCTAAAAAAACTCTAACTTACTTTTCTGGTACTGTTTACAGTATTGTGCTGAATAAGCTCTGGAGCTTGATCCTGAGAGGATTTTAGTACCATTCCTAGGCTTTTCTAATAATTCACTGAGTTCTCAATGTAAGCTATGTTTTGAAAACAATCTCTTGGCCTTATGAAATAGCACTGTCAGCAGACCTCAGAGTAATACTTTATCATTACTTTTCTTTTAGAAAGGAGGACACTGAAGTGCAAAAAGGGGAACAAATATGGCTATAGCCAACTATCAGGGTATCAGAAGAAATAGAAAGAGAACTCGATCACCAGTTTGGTTCTTTCTGCATTAGGCTTGGGTACTTTTAAAAGAGTAATTATTAACAAAATCTTCTTTATGGATATTTATGACATCGTGGTCTCTTTCTTTTTTTTTTTTTTTTTTTTTTTTTTCCTGAACCTGTTAAAGACCACGGTCAGCAGAAATACTATCTTACCTATATCTGGTGCCACAAAGAGTTTCAGAAAATAGAGATGAGACTGAGAGTTGATTATCTGATTAATTTTGCCAAGCACATATCTAGCATTGAAAAGTATTCTATGCCTCAAGCAGTGTAGTACAAATGTCCCAATTAGATGCATGACTGATTTTGATTTGGCTCATTATTTATGCAGAACATTGGCTACTGGCTTATTGTCTTATTAAGTCCTGCAATATGACCCTTAATAGTGATTGTGACTAATACTAGAAACACAATTTCATTTTTCTTAACGCTGCATATATTTTTTCTTATTATTACTGTTAATCTCTGTTATCTTTGTCTACTGATAGTGCCAGAGATCTGAGATAGAAGAGTAATAATTCCAAAATCTTGAAAATACTTGCATGTGAACGATAGCATTTATTTTACCGAACTTTAGCTGCATAGTAGTTAGACCTGAAAGACTATGGCAGTTACATAAAATGTCCTTTATAGTCAGTGGTTGGAAAGATCTCTTCTGAAAAGTGACTCCATTATCAGAGTATATAGTGTCTAAAACACATCATATAACTTATTTTCTAAGAGTAATTACTAAATTACATTGATGATAGTGGATATAACAGTGACTGTCCCAGACTGGGATTGCTTTCATTCAAACATTTGAAATCTGTCCCAGGAGACTTAAGGAAACTCAGTGCTCTCATGTTTAAAGAAAATCCTTTCAAGCCAACTTTTAGACTGCTTCCATGAAGTAGTATAGAAAGGGTGTCACTAGAAGAAAATGTTTTCAAAATCTTTTAAGTGAAACTAAAAATCTACTGAAAATCATGTTTGCTCTTTACTGGACTACTTTGCAATTCTTCCTTGCATAATCAGTTTCTCTGGGTAAGAGTTTCTCTGTTGCTACAGGGTCATGAAAGTTTTCAATGCAAGGCTTTGAAACCTCTGAAAGATAATGTACAAATACATTCCTGCTAATTCCTGTGTGTCAGTCTCAGAAATGTCTAGCACCTAATATCCATCACTAATAAAAAGCTAGAGGACATGCAAGGAGGTAGAATTGTTTCAAGGAAGCTTCTTCACTGAAAGCCAGGGAATTTTTTAAAGAAATTAGATGGGTAATTAACTCCCTGCCTCATTAAGAACACATATGGTTAGCCACCTGAGTTTCTGGAATTATAAAAGCCAGCGCAGGAGCAGAAGAAATCCTCAAGAAAAGGTCCAATATAGTCAATGGGCCTATGGAACAACCAGATGGAGTTCACAACCTTTTTCAATAGTGTTTTCCTAATACACTAGTAAATGAACCAGCTATTGGGAATATTTTTGGAAACTCCATATTTTAAGCTAACATGGAAAAGCAGTCGAGGGAGGCAACCTTCCAGTGTTTGTAGCTGTGGTATTAAGTACACAGATTGAATTTGTAGCCATCACAGCTCCAATTTTGCATAAAAACCTTTTGCAACTTACTCTTCTTGACCAGCCTAAGCAGCAAGTATTATTCAGCAAATTGATCTGGTGTGTGATTTAGAATAATGAACACATTTAAGAAAATTATGAGCCGTTGACGTTCAGTTCATGAATGTAGAAACATGATCTGTCATGATGGATTTTCTCCCATCTCGGTATAAGTTATTTCAATATTATGGAATCACTAATAAAAAAGAAGACACATTCCTACATTAAGAGGCCCAGACAACATTTATCTCCCATTAACTTCAGTAAGTAGTGTGTTCACTTGAGTCTTATTAGTATTTAGACACATAGGTCTAAGAAATACTTTGAAACATTAAAAAGTCATAAAAATTAAGTAAATCCATAATAAACGTGTTTTACGTGCATAGCAACATAAGCAGCAGAGCTAATAAATGCTAGTCTCCACATCTCAAGCTTTGGACTTTCATGCTTTTATTATGTGAAAGCTTTCACTCAATTTTCCCTAGTGTGGAGAATCACAGTAGTACATGCTGGCATGACCTCTCTAGTATCTCAAGACTGATCTTGAGATTTAGTCTCTTTCTCAGTGAGTACAGTAACAATGGGAATTCATTGTCAAATTTAGTTAAAATTGGCCAGTATTGAGATAGATGCATACATACATCAAGAGGTTTAGGTAATACTGTGGAAGTCTGATTTTAGGAGCCAGTCTAAAAGTGGATATCTAATCCTAAAAATTAATTTATTTTTAAAAAATTTAACTAGTGCCCTTGCTTTGAAATAAATACAACCACCTCCTCCCTTTATCCCTCTCTCTTTTTTTTCCCCCTTTCAGATTGCTGAAACTACCAACTACCATGAAATTATCTTCATACTCTGTGTGGGGAATCTGATAGTCATAAAAAGAATGTTAAAACCCCCTTAATTTTCATTTACAGTACATCAGTCACCTCATATTAAGGAAAGACTTTAAAATACATTTTATTCTGAACCTTTCCTTTTCACATGAGCATCCATAATGTAAAAATATCTTTTCAGAATCAAACTACGATGAATATTCCTCTTCTCAGGCATGATTCTAAAGCAGCAGGTGCTCATGTTTTGTTAAAAAAAATTGCTAATGGCTCAGGATTCCATATAGCACATAGGTTTTTGAATTACTCATGGTATTCTCAGTCCTTATTAGAATAAAATAGTGAAAGATGTGGCAAACACCTGCCCTCCAGGAAATCAAAAATATCAAGAACTGTCCTGCTATCTCATCAAAGGTTCCTCCTGGAATGATTCTTGTGCATAGTCCTGCACAGACTGTCCAAAGTGGAAGGACCTAGACTGTGATCGTTCTTGCTCTCATAGAAACCATTAACAAGAGTAGGGAAAAATCCAAGCAAAGCAGGTCTGTTTAATACATGTTTCTTTCTTGGAGTAATAATTTTTCACGTCATTACTAAATAAGAATTGCGGTAGGTCTTTTTCGCAGCATCACATATGAAATTTATAAGAAAGCTACTTGAGAGTCCTCATTAGGGAATAGGGTATTTAAGTCAAATCCAGTAAACTTCAGTGGTGCTCCTCACTTTTATTATCTGGCCTGTAGATATATAAGAGAAATAAATTTACACCAGCTTCTTTAATGACTACTAACTGTACTGTGACATTTCATTTTGTACCTGCACACAGATGAACAATGTACAGAGAACAGTAAGATGAATATAAAGAAGGTTGAAAATAAAAAAAAGCCTCTTCCTGCCACAACCAGAGCTTTTAAAATTAGCCTAGCCTCCCAACTGCTTTGTTCACTTTCTTTCTCTAATTTCTTTGGAATGTACCAGCAAAAGTCCAGGAGGTTTCTTAATGAAATAGGTGTTCAGAATATTTCTACAGTTTTTTTAAATGTTAAATCTCTCTTCTTAGAAGGGTAAGGACATTAATTGTAAACAGAAGAATTAATTGGGCAACACAGTGAATGAATAGTTCAAGCATTGCATAAACTACTTTACTGGCTATTCCTTTGTTGGTTTTATTTATTTATTTATTTTATTTTCTCTCTTTTTTTTTCTGTTTGAAATTGAAGTCCTGATGACGTGAAGACCAGAGCTGAGGAATAAGGTCTTACATTACTGTTAACATATGTTAATTAATATACCTCAGCTTTTTGCCAGTCTTAGCTTTTATTAAAGATTTTTCAAAAGAATGTGTTTTTCAGTCAAGATGTACAAGGACCGTAGTCCACTCTCTGGTTCTGTGAAATACTGTGGGATGACAATTTCTCAGACAATAGTACTGGTTGTAAATGGTCACATAAAGCAAAAATTGAAGCATTCAGTTTATTACTTATTATATGGGATGAACTGAGTGATATAGTAGATGATGGTGAACTGTGAGACAATTTATTTATCCTTTTTCATTAAAATTTGATATGCAGTCATAACTCACAGTGAGCAGAATGAAGTTTCCTAGTTTACAATAGAGCAACCTCCATATCTCATATTTTAAAATAAAGCAGTAGTTACTGTAAACAAAACATTTCATTTAAGATCTCTTGGATAACATTTGGGTCAAAAAGATAAATACATTCATTAATCAATACTAATCATTATATTGGTACACCTATTGGTCAGCTTATGGTAAATGCAGCAATTTAACACATCAAATGACATTTAAGAGTCATTTATGCTGTTTTATATTTAGGCCGTAGATAAGAATAAACATCCATCTCAGTTTTTCTTACAGAATCTATCTATCTGGAATGCCTATCAATAGTATTTTATTTATCTATTTAAGATGAATCCTCACCATGATATCTGATATCTATCTAAACACAATTGTAAAAATAGTAACTCCAAAAAAAAAGATGTCTCCTCTTGTCTAACTCTCTAGTAGAAAGTTAACTCTTGACATTTTTACCCCTAAATAACATCGACTTCAAAGGAAAAACAACCCCATGCCCCAATACAGAGACAAATGGGTGAATAAAGGAAGGAAATAGTACTTTCTTTCAGAAATGTTGTAACAGTGTTAAGCAGCAATTTTCATGTAATCTGTGTCCCTACTAACCATCACTGGCTGCACTCAGATATTTCCCTCTCACTGTTTTTGGTAATGCTTTTCTATTAAAGAAGAAAAGAAAGACATGTTCGCAGCTCATGTCAGTAGACATGACACTCCACAGAAATATGACCTATTCTACAATAGGAATAAGCAACTGGTTTTACAATACACCTTTTCAAAAATAAAAATAAAAAAATAGTGAAAAGTACCTACATAATAAAAAATACAGCCTTCCATGACCCTCTCACCCCAAGCAAACAATCTTAACAGGAATTTTTTTCTACTGGTACACTAATGGTGTATCACTAATGTCCACTGCTGAAGACAGAATACTGAGCTAGGTAAGACCTTTGGCCTGACCCAGTACAGTTATTCTGCTGAGCAAGTTACAATGGAAGAATTCAAAATACAAAACAGAACAAAAAACCAAACAAAACAAACAAAAAAAAAAACCAAACAAAAAAAAACAACCCATCTGAAGTGCACTCAGATAAATACATATATAAGCTTGCAGATTTACTGCACTCTTACTATCAAGATGATATGCATATAAACAGTATGGTATTCAATGGATGTTTCTTACAGGAAGGAAAAATCATTAAAAAAAATCTAAATCAGGATGAAAAAAAAGTTTTCACAGGCTTTTCTGAAAGGATTTTGTCCCAAGATTTTGTTTTGAAAGAAATTATGTACATGCCTTCTTTTCGCAGGTTCTAATTCATTTCGCCTTCTCCTTGTAAACAGTAAAAAGTTACAGCTTTCTAACAGAATATACTGGTTTATGATTGTGTGAAAGTGACATTTTTGATTAGCAAACCATTCTGATAGAAAAATCCAGAAACAGTTCTAAAATGCCTTTATATGTGATGTGGATACATCTGGATGCACACACACACACATACACACATCCTGAACAGAACAGAAACTCTTCTCAGATGTTTTCCTTAGTCATTAAGGCCACATCTCAAAATGTTCTGCAACTATAATGGCAACAATTATCAGCTCGTTTCAAATAGACATCCTAATTTTTATTAAAATGAAATGGAACTAGTTAAGTTACTATTTTGATGACATCTTTAGCAGGTGATCATCAAGAATAAACCTGTTTACCTCCTTCTATTCTGCTTCTATCTGTAGTTTGGATGAAATCGTTCTCCTTGTACAGGGAGACCCACACAAAGCTTACTCACTTTGTAAGCCTTACGTAAACCTATTTCCAGGCTTAATAATGAACAGGCTTTTCATAAGCTTAGTGAACAGGAGTGAAATTCTGCTTTTCCAAATGTAAGATATTGCCTGTGGAATAGAAATACTCATTTGCAGAGCAGCCTACGATCTTTCTGGAAATAATATACAGTAACACTCTGCAAATGAGATGTATTATCATTATGCTGATGAGAAGATCAAATATTTCTTTTTCTTCCATAGTCAAAATATTGTTAATAGATGATTTTCTGCCTGGAAGGACATTTTATTGAAATTATGTGCTGAGCCCACCACTCGTTGACTGAGTAAGATGAAAACAAATGAAAAAAAAGAAACCTGCATGAAACTTAAAAAAGGAGAATCAGGAAATGGAGATGTTAATTCTTATTGTGCATTATATCTCTCTTGTCTTTCCTTTCCTATCTTGTTTTGTTGGATCATGTGTTCTTTAAAGCAGTGACTTTGATAGCAGTTTCAGTGAGTCTTGGCAACAATGTTGTATATTCCTAGTTGTTCCTCAGGCATTGTTACCACACCAATGAATAAAAGCAGACAGGATGCCTCCACTGAAATGCTTAGCCATCGGGCTGCAATTTTCAGCAATGGGCTACCACTGCATTTCAGTGAGAGTTCGGCAATTTTAGTCTCTTACTCTTTCAGACTTCAGTTTTGTTTGTTTGATGTGTTGCTGCTTTGTATTTGTTTATTTTTCAGAGTTATCCTGGCCATTTCATACTAGTTAGATTAAATAAAATTATCACTTAAAAGATTATTTTCTATAATTTTAAATGTATGACACATCAATCATTCTGTCAGTTACAAGGCATACAGTGCAATGCTTAGCTGAAGTAGTAGTCTTGATGATGATAATGAGCTATTAAATTTGCTTACTCAGTGATGGAAGAAAAAGCCTAAAAATTATAATGGAAGAGAACATTATCACCATACCCACTTCTTGATATTTCTGCCAATTAAAAAGAAACATGTAAAAGATATCACAGCCACACTAACATTTGTGTACTTTTACTTTGGAGAGTATAAACCACTTTCAGACTGATGCTACAGGTTCCTCCCCACTCCCAAGCATGTCTCCTAATTCTGTCCTAGTTCCACAGTCACACTATGCCAATCAGCCCCTCCCAGGTCATTGAGGAAAGCAGTAATGACTCCTGGGCTATTTTTCACTTTCGGTTGCTGTTATGGAGTTTGAAAACTTGATGAATATCAGAGTGAATTTTAGCATACTACTCAGGAACTGAATAAAACATAGAGATACAGAAGACCGATTGATATGAATGACATATCTCTTCTATCCATCAGAAAGACTGCACACACAATAGATTTTTTGGTTGGAAAAAAGAACAGGATGACTTTACTAGAGCTATTTCCTAGCTGTTCAGTGAATAGGTCAGAGGCATAAGAAAGCTTCCCTGTTGAAAGTGTTAGTTGCATTGCTCATTCATCATGCACACTCTTTGTGTTCTGTCTCTGTTAACAGTAGAGACTGAGGTAACAGTTCAGTTTTGATTCCCTTCAACTTCAGCTTCCTAGTGAAATCATAATGTCTTTTTGATGATGTCACAGCCTCCTGAAATTTCACAGTCTGCTTTATTACTTCAGTCCAGAATGAAGAAGTGCATTGAGATCATCATTTTGACATAACATACAATAGGATACACGTTCAGTTCTCTGTTTCCTCGTTATATCTCACATACATCTTTTCTTGAACATACATGGCTATGAAACATATTTTATCAAATGCCATGTATAGAATCCTACTGAGCATATAAGTACAGAGAAATAACTGCGTAAGCCAACTTTCCTGGTTGCTTGGAGAGATGGAAGGGAACAGCTAAACACCCTGCCTGTTCCCTCACAGGAAGAAGTCAAAACAGCTCCTATCAGATATATGCCTTCCAAAAAAAGCCACGTGCAGCTCTAGAAGCACAAGTTGCGTATCACTGATTTAGTCAGTTCTTCCATCTGCAAAGAGCCCAAAATGCTTTATAAACTTTACAAGAAGCATTTCATCCACCACTGAAGTGCAGCCGCCTATGGAGTGAAACTTGGCAGCTGTTTAACAGAACACATAAATCCTACACAATAGTTTAGGGGAAGAATTTTTAAAGAATAGTGCAGATGGAAATGTAGGGAGGTAAAATATAGTTACAGAAACTGGGTGTATATATAGGCAGGAGATTCAGGTTGGCCAAAACAAGCAAAATTAAAAATTTATCATATCACAAAACATTTCAGGCATTTTGATATATGTCTCAAAGAAAATTACTTTGTAAATGTTTGAAGAATACTATTTTTATTTGTTTCCTCTCTTCCCCACCAATAGGTCTATTTTTATCATTCTATCCATCTGCATGTTAATTAAGAATGAAGTCATATCAGTGCTCAGAGACAGCCACCAGCACCACAAGCCATGACGTAAAATAATTTGTCAGTACAAAGAAATGTTGTCACTTCAACTGTAAAAAATTCACAGCACTTCCAAAGTCGAAAGCCAGGTCTGTAACACTTATCCACAGATGTGATTCTTGATTTTCAATAGTATAAAATTCTCATTTTTACCTTATTCAGGACAACATTTTTATTTTTTCTTTTTTTCATAAAGAAAACTTCTAATAGTCCCAAATTAATACTAACACATTCAGCGATTTAATTTTGCAGAAATTGTACATGGAATGAAAAAGGAAAGGGAAACAAAACTTTGGATTCTCTTATTCTCTCTTACTTTCTTTATGAGGCCCTCTAGGAACTTACTACGTTGGGAAGCACTAGCACTGTATCTATGCTGCTAAGGTAAATATAGGACCATAGAATAGTTTGGATTTGAAGGGATCTTCAAAAATCATCTATTTTACCCTTTCCTGCAATGACCAGAAGCATCTTCAACTAGATCAGGTTGGTCAGACCCCTGTCCAACCTTGCCTTGAATGTTTCTGGGATGAGCCATCTACAGCCTCTCTGGGCAACGTGTTTCAGTGTTTCACAACCCTCACTGTGTAATATTTCTTACCCTTTTTTAGTTTAAAACCATTACCTCTTGTCCTATTGCAACAGGTCCTGCTAAAAAGTCTCCATATTTTTTATAATTATTTGAAGTATTGAAAGGCCACAATACAG
>NW_009938734.1:16118-17271 GCF_000696875.1 Nestor notabilis | reverse complement strand
TTTTCCCCAGCCTTCTCTTTTCCCTCCTGAACAACCCCAACTCCCACAGCCTGTCTTAATAGAAGAGGTGGTTTATCCCTCCAAATATTTTTGTGGCCTTCCTCTGGAACCACTCCAACAGGTCCATGTCTTTCCTTTGCTGAAAGCTCCAGTGGAGGATGCAGTACAGCAGGTGGGGTCTCACCAGAGCAGAGTAGAAAGAGAGAATCACCTCCCCTGACCTGCTGGTAAAGCGTCTTTTGGTGCACCCCAGGGTAGAGTTGACCTTCTGGGCTGCAAGCTTATGTCCATCTTTTTACCCACTAGTACCCCCAAGTGCTTCTCGGCAGGGCTGCTCACGGTTGCTTCATCTCTCAGAATGTATTGATTCCAGGGGTTGCCCTGGCCCCCAAGGTCCTGCACCCCCCGAGGTGCAGGACCTTGCACTTGGCCTTGTTGAATCTCATGAGGTTCACATGGGCCCACTTCTTGAACTTGTCCAGGTCTCTCTGAGTTGCAAGACTCATGTCAACTGCTTCAGGCATGTCAACTGCACAACTCAGCTTGGTGTCATTGGCAAATTTGTTGAGAGTGCACTCGATCCCATTGTCTGTGTCATTGATGAAGATATCAAACACTACTGGTCCCAGTATGGACTCCTGAGGGACACCACTTGTCAGCAGTCTCCATCTGGATTTGAACCACTGGCCACTGCCATCTGGATAAGACCATCCGGACAATTCCTCATCCACTGAACAGTCTATCTGTCAAATTCCTGTCTCTCCAATTTACAGAGAAGAATGTTGTAGTGGACCGTGTCAAAGGCCTTACAGAATTCCAGATGGTTGACATCTGTAGGTCTTCCCTTGTCCATAGGAAGTCACTAGGTTGGCCAGGCAGGACTTGCTCTTGATGAAGATTTAGCTGTTTCAGATCACCTCCCAGCCCTCCATGTGCTTTAGTGTAGCTTTCTAGAAGGATCTGTTCCATGATCTTCCCAGGCAGAGAGGTGAGGCTGACAGGTTGGTAGTTCCCAGCCCAGTGTCCTTCTTTCTACCCTTTCTAAAAATGGCTGCAATGTTTCCCTTTTTCCTGTCACCAGGGACTTTACCTCACTGCCATGACTTTTCAGATACGGACAGTGGCTTTTTGAATAAACCACCCACATTCTTCC
>NW_009938734.1:11039-16087 GCF_000696875.1 Nestor notabilis | reverse complement strand
AAATACACCAGCCAATTTCCTCAGCACTTTGGGATGCATCTCATCAGGTTCTATAGTATGTATAGAGCCTCAGACTGCCCTGTTGTTGAAGCCAACTGGCATGAAACAGCTTACATATACACTATTAGACTATTTTAGCATCCAAATGATTGCATTTAAGTTGTATATATGGTCTATGTGGGCTCCCATATGGTGCATAAGAGTCACCTAAGACAGTGTTAGTTGGCCTGAGCCAAAACAGGAAGGAATAATTCTAGAATTTTAATACAATAAATGATTTCATTTCAAGGTCTGGGAATGTTTCCTGGCAATGTTTATTTTACTAGTGTAGGTGTAGACTAGAAGTAGTATAAGTAATTAATATCAGTAGCTTAAAAATAAAACACATTTGCAGTATTTTGAGAGAAAAACTATCTAAAGGAAGCTGAACAGTAAAGCATATCATACATTGGTGAAAATGCTTTTCCCTTTAACATCTGTAAAGGCTGTCAAATACAAGGTCATTAAATATGGCTAGGAAAAAAAGTAGAACATTAAAAAATTGATTCTTTTTATTTTACATTTTTAAAATTACTCTTTTTATTCTACTGGAATTGTGAAGGGAGTTTGTGTCTTTTGGGAAAAAATCCCAGCATTGAAAAATTCTATGTCAGAAGCAGTGACCAGTTTTAGACCATAGTGAACAGTTTAACAAAGTGCATCCATTTGTCCTCATCACATTTTGCATCTCTTTCGCCTTCCAGAGACAAACACATTCAAATATTGTACATCTCTTCTCCTCAACATGATAGGAGCCTTTGTTACTGTGTAAAGCACTGAAGTAATCTGTAAATGAGGAAGCATTTGGATGATGGGCAGAGTTCAAACCATCGAGTGGTTAGGAGCCATGTAAAGCACACAGTAAATTTTCATGTGATTTGGGATTTTGAACATCCCCAAAGTTATATAAATACATAGCAATGGCTTAAATCTCTATCTCTAAATGAAATACGGGCATCAAAAATATCTAAATATTTCACAAAGTGAAATCAATTATTATTAGTTTAGGTTTCCCTTATAAAAACTTTCATTAGTTTTCCATAATACTAGGGTGAGGGAATAAAATATATGTGTGGATTTTATACAGCTTTTTGTTTAAACCTTGGTGGACATTAGTTAAATAGAGAGTACCAGGAAGTGATGGGACTTCAAGCCACCCATTCACCTTGGCATTCTAAGAACTAAGGCCATTAAAAATCAATGACAAGAAGGACAAGGTAACTTAAAACATCAGCTAAAATGCACAGAAATTAAGTAAAACATATCAGTAAAATTTGTTCAGTAAATGAAGTAAAACTAAACAAAGCCCTAACATCTTTGAAAAGCTGTGCATGGAAAGATCTAAATAGTGAGAAAAGGAAACTTTCCACTTAAGCATGTTGCTTCTACTGTATTTTAAGCTGTTTCAATATACTTCTCAATTATTGTCTCCAGTACATTGAAGCTATATGCCCTTACACAACAAGAGTATTAAATAGCAAAGTAGTTGGAAGAGGAACATTCAGAATTTTATTGTTTTTTTTGAGGATTGCATTTAGTTTTTCCTGTTTTATATATATTAGGTATTTTATTATAATAATGGATGGTAATTATATATCTTCTCCTCAAATTGATCATAAATTCCCAATAGCTAACTTTCTCCTGTGTGCTAATGATGATGTATGGCACTTTTGTTTATGATAATTCATTTTTATCATTGAGGCAAGTGACACATGAGATGATTCTCAAACTTTTCAGCTAGCAATGCAAATAGGTAAATTAGCTTTCTTAAAAAACCCTATCTCTTCAAAAACTTGCAGGTTGATATTTGCTGGTGCCTTTTTATAAACTCTTGAATTGTAATGCTAACAAAATAATAGTGTGTCTGCTTGGTACATCAGCCAAAACAATCACAGAGTTTGCCAAAAGGACAGGTGCTAGCAAGGGTTTTGTTTTTCTTTAACAGAGCAGTTACTGTTCAGTGAATACCTGACCTTTGCGTTGAAGTTTTTATTGACAACATAATGACGATGATGTTGGCTGAGGAGATTTGACTGGGTTGCTGAAAGAAAGCAGGGAAGGTCCAACTTAAAAACAGTTAATGCAAAGAAAAAGATGCCGACTCCTTCAACACTTACTGGTGTTAAACACTAAGCTGCTGTGCTTTCCTCGCCTCTGAGCAGATTCAGATGCTCAGACTCATAGGTAGCCAGACATCAGTGCACAGCCATCCTTCCAGAAAGGAGACTCGGGCATGACCTACATGCAGCTGAGCACCAGGGAAGCTGTGAGCAGTCTGTCAGTCTGATTACATGGCCTGTTGAGAACAAGGAGTCTAAAACAAATGGATCCAACATAAGCTGCTGGTTTAAGAAGAAAAGGTTGGTTATTGCCAGAATTTATAGTACAAAAGGACTGTCTTTGCCTGTATTCCAAAGATGATCACCCCTTGCCAGAAAGTGCAATTGCCCCACATCTGAGCTTCTCAGTACTATTTCTAGGGAAAATACCTTTTACAGAAGGACTGGACAGACTGTACACAGTATAATTACAGTGGATAACAAAAGTGTTAAATCCTTCTTTCTGAAGAAAATCCACTCTGACAAAGCCAGCTAAATGGCTGCTATCTACTCTCCTCCCCTCTGACTCACAAAGCCTGAATTCAAACGTGATACCACTCACAACTCTCTGGCCTTTTCTTAGCAGTTAGAGGCTCTTCACTTGACACAGAAAGCAGAAAATTCTCTACAGTGTCACCTACCTACAAATTCACAATTGGAACCCACTGTTATGGTGTCACATATACTTCAGAGGTGTCTTTTTAAATTTCTCCTCTGAATTCCTCTGTCATTTCCACTGGGAATATGCACTACATTAGAGAAAACTCTGGGAAGAGACACGCAGAATATAATGATTATCTAAGAGTGTGAAGAAAGCTTCAACCAGTCCTGTGTGAAAAATAGCAATGCCAACAAGGAGTACCTAAGTGCCCTCATATGGCTCTAATTCAGAATTTCTTCTTGAAGATTACACTAACCTAAAGTTAAAATTATCATCAGGGCTAAACAAATACTTTCTGGTTTGATGCATTAAACAAGCCTGTGGTATCCTGCCATGTCCAGTTGTGGGGAGCGGTAGGAAATCACTCTGTTATATATCTGCCTGTACACTTCAGACCTGGGGAGGTGTATGAGTAAGCAGACCATGACATGGGATAGGTCATTGAAAGTTTCATTGAGCTTATATGAGCACAGCTGCATCCACAAGTCAGTCATTATGCTACAAATAAAGGCTGAAGTCTTGTCCGCCTAAGCCAACACTATCGCTAAATGCTCTGAGGTTCTGGCTTTGAGCTGGTATGTACTCTCATGTGCCATGAGAATGCAGAAAAGGACATACCTCCAGGTATGGCTCCTGAAGCAGCAACCCCTAGGGGGATGCTGGTAGCTAACAGCTGAAAGAAGACAAGGACCAGCTTTCCAGCTCTTGCTTTGGCCAAAGCTGGGTGGGAACTGCCTGCCTGTCAGTGTCACTGCCTGCCTGCACCTCTGCCAAAACTCAGCTCCACCTTGACTGAACTCACATGGTGGGGGCATCTGGGGAGACAGATGGGGAAACACCTCCCATGCCTCCCCCCAGAAACAGGGCTCCCCCTTGCTGCTACGGTGGGGACAGGGATGGCACAGGTCAGCAGTCTTGTTTGTTGGGTTGCCAGTCGGGCTGTGAATAAGTCTGAGACTGAAATCCCTTGCTCATGTAGACATAACCTTCCTTATCTTGCAACTGAATTGTTTCCCAGCAGGACAAATCAGCAGCTTGGGACAAAGAAGACACGTGGCCAAGGGGCATGAAGGCAAGACTGGAGGGTCCATGCATGGGGAAGACTGGGAGCTGTCAGGACCTAACACTAAATGCCTGTCCAGTATTAACCACTGCCCCAATATCCCTCTACCTTCCCAGTCCACAGGAGGCACTGCTCAATCAGGCAGCAATTGTTTTTGGTCTGGGGCCAAAATGCATCACTCAGCCAATAGCGAGTGTTACAAATACAATCTACTGGACTAACTCTAGGATATATATTTTCAAAGTTCATATTTATAGTTTGCAAACTCTGTCTTTCAGATAGCAAGTCCTAGTAGCACCAGAAGCTGTTGAATATTCCAATCAAACACAAAATTAGAACAGGATTCTGTGCCACAAATACAAAGTAAAGCCATCTGCCAAATTTCTAAAATACCTCACCTAGAGATCTGGTAATTTCTCTTGTAACTTGAGCATAGTACACAGCTTGCCCCTAAAGAAGCAGCCTCTGCTTTGATTAGTAGATTTTATAGTAAATCATAATCACTGAAAGACTATCTTCATGCTTATGGGTTACTTTAAAGATGGCAACTGGTTCAAAGTTTCCAAAGAAGAGGCAACATTTTTCATTATTAGTTCATTTTAGGTCACTGGAGAACTTCCAGAGACATCTTCCTTTTCTGTCTTATAAACCCTAAGAGTTAAGTAAGTATTCTCAAATAAGCGCAATTTACAGTATGTCAGCTTAAAATAAAATCATAACACATTTCTAAATTGATAGAAATTGCATAGCACCAAATGAGGAATAGGGATTTTTATCCTCTCATTTATACATGCTTGTCTCTCTGTCTATAAACATATGTTTGCACATACTGTGTATTGATAGATTAACATTACTTAACTCTGCATTTGCAACACTGTACTTAAAGTTGTGTCTGCATTTTTACTTCAGGGGTTTATATCTCAGCTATAAAAAAATCTCTCTAGGCTGAATCTTGGCAAAGACTGACAAGCTACAAATTATTATTTTCTTTTTAGAAAAAAAATAGGAGAAAATGTTAAGACAATAATCCCATTCTCTTTGTAGTGTCAAAAGGATGTGTGGAATGATCCAGAATTCATGTTAGTTGGTAACTCAACCAGAGCCAAGAGAACAAATTTTCACTATTATGGAACTGGCTCATTTTTCTACGTGAGTGAAATTCTGCACCCCCTTAGCCATTAATGTG
>NW_009938734.1:0-11008 GCF_000696875.1 Nestor notabilis | reverse complement strand
TTTCCCTATTTGTAGTAACTTAAAAAAAAACATTGTTTCCTTAAACCATTTACCAGTCATTTGTAAATGTTCATGATTAACAGCAATTCTATTCTGAATTTTAGTGAAAAATGGCAGAACTGATTCAGAAAGCAGTAAGATCAGCCTGGGATTTCACTATAAATCTGGCTGATGACACAGAAGCAAGGAAGACCGAATGCTAACAGATCTGATGGGATAGCAGTCTCACTTCAGCCAAGACCTGGAGTTGAATTTAGAGGAACTTTATAAAAACTGTATCAGGAGGAGTGATATAGGACAATCTACAAAGCAATGGCTTTTCAACATTTCCCATGGGCAGGCCCATTTCTCCCATTCTGTCCTACATACATATTATTTATAACCCCTACCACTGTTGGGATGGGATTCGTCCTTTAATATATCTATCCAAACTGCAGTAGTCAATGAAGTTAAATGGTTTGCTAATTTTTATGTAAGCATTTCTGCCACCAGAGCATAATTAGTTCAAAGGAGGCAGTATGGGATGTTGGATGAAAAGTTGGTCGTCATCATCATAAAGAGCAAAATTGAAATTTATTCTGGAGAGTTCAGAAAAAACTGTTAAGGATTAAGTAGGAATTTTGTGTCTCGCAGGGATACCGTGTGCCAAAATACCTCACCCTTTCATAGAACTTCTTCAAGCAGCTTGTCTGGGTCACAATAACTGCACTTTGAGATAACAAATAAAATAGTATGTGCACCCCATGGGATAAATTGTAGCTCCATGAATGTCTAAGATGGGAAAGGCATCTTTCCATAAGCTACTGAGAATCTTTCAATTGTGCAGAAGGATGTGAGATAATGATGTGATAGGCCTCATCAGTCTTTACTGACTGAAAAAGGGCTGGGTCCCATCTGTCACCATTTTAGGGCCCTGTGTAGTGAAGAGAGCAGAATGGTTGGCCAGATATTCAACTCTTGCTCGTGTCACTTTGACTTAAGAGAAAATTGATAGAGGTTTATTTAGGCTTAGAACATAGCATGAGGATAGACAGTTATAGGTAGCAATATCTAAAGTTGCCCCATATGAACCACTTCAACTGGAGACTCAGATTTCCTCAGGACAGATGCCTCTGCAGTCTGCATTGGTTGGACAAGAAAGAATACACGTTCTTATTAAGAAGTGAAGATCACTGTGCAGACCATAATGCCTCCTGGCTGCCATGGCACATCCTGCATTGCCCTTCATAAATAGATACCCTTTTTTTCTTTTCCTGCTCTCAGCAACTGGCAGAATTAGTGTTAGAGTGGACTTTATGTAGGCATAGTAAAATGCTACTCATAACTAAGTAGGAATAGGGCATGTTCTTCTAGGTGAGTCCAAGTATTGATAAACCAGAATTGCTTATTTAAGTAAATAACATTTCATTGCCTTCCATAAAACATTTCATTCATCTTCATTTAACATCAAACCCTCAAATAAATCTATGTATCTAATGTATTTTAATTAAGCAGAGGACAAGTGAAGAGTTTTTCTTTCAACATCTCCTGTTGCACTCTGCTGCTCTAGTCAATGAAAATGAAACTGTAAAGCCACACCTTCATTATTAACACTAATTTTTGCTTCGTTTTCATTTTTGTTCTCAGAGAATGGGTTGTGGCACTTATGCATACTGGATGGCATGCTGTGGGAAGGGAGGAAATTCATTCATCTCAAGAGGTAGGACAGTTCTGTTCGATGGTATGTTTGTTCCCCTTATACCCACCCAATGTTTTTTAACTTTCCGGAAAAAAGTGTAGGCAACTTCTCAGGATAAGGGGTATTTCACAGACTTCTCCTTTTCCCCTCACTTCGTGGCTGCCATTGCAAGCCTTTCTGTGCAAATGACACCAGTTACTTCTACATAAGAGAGCTACCAGAAGTGCACAATTTCAGTATCTTCAGGCATTCCTGCACTGACAGTACTCAGCGGGATGAGTGGTTTTTACCTCCCGGTACTTTAAAAATGGAAATTCTAGTACTGAAGTCTGATATACATGAGTAAAATACAAGGCCAGTGCAGAGTGCTATTAACTTCAGTGCAGTTTTATTTTCTGACCCAAAATGTTCACTTAACTGCATAAATTTTCAAGACCAGAGCCTTTAACAAACTGTGTAAAGGAATAAAACCAGCACCAGTGAAATGCATTTCTGATGTGAAATATAGGATGCTTTTAAGAGTGGTCATCATGATTACGTGGCAGTTTCAGAATGAAGAGTGTTTTTTCAGTTGAAACTAAAAGGCAATTTTAAACTCTTGGAGGTGGAATTTTGGCTTAGCCTCACTTAACTTTATATATATTTATATCTATAACTATATCTACATCTCCCTGGCACTTTTTCTGATGTGATCATAATATCTCTACATGTCATTGTGTGACAGCACCTCTAACAGCAGAGTGGCCCCATGACACAATTCTGGCATGCTAGTTCACTGAAATAATGCCCAATAAAGTTATATCATAAAGGTTGTTTCCTGTATATAGAACTTGAGTTTTCCCTGGAGCTCTGATCCATGAACTGACCCAGTCTAATCCTACTCAGCTTTGAGATCAGAACACAAGAAGTAGATGGCATGCAGCCAGATGCTAGGGAGATTTTCCTCTGCCATTAGTCCCAGAAAGTGCACACATTTCTTCTTGCCCCCTTTAGCAAAAACACATTTTACCTTTCAGGACTACAGAACATCACACACAATACTTTATGTTTCTCGTATCTCATTATTTAGAATTATTATTTTATGTCTCATTAGCTTAAGATAGCTGACTATGATACAACTTAAAATAGAACTTTCTACAAGTGAAAGTTAAAAAGAATGGGATAAACCTACATTTAGTATTCTTTCCTACAAAGCTGCTTAAGTTTTTTTTTTTGCTTTGTTTAGTTTTGTTTTGATTTTTTTCCCGAAAAAGATTGGGGAAAAAAAGGCTTCCTCTGTTTCAGAAAGTCAACACATTAGTGCATGAGGTGAAAAACTCTCAAGTGCTCTTAAGTTACAAATGAGACATGACTATGCTCCCTTTTGAATCTGCTTCTGTTTTTTTCATTCTGCACTGTAACGCCTGAAATTCAGATAAAAAAATTTAAACAAAAATTAATCCTCAGATTTGCCACTAATTCCCAGTAAACTTTTCCTACCTGTGTAGGCTATGCTGGAAAGGTATTAGTTGTTCTAGAGTGCTGCTGGTTGACTTCATAAATCATTCTCAGAAAATTCTCCACTATATCTTCTCACCGGGGTAGGCTCATCTGCAAGTGATTGACAACAACTCAGCTTTCATTTGTTTTTGATTTTTTTGATTTATTTAAATACTTTCATTATTGCTTATGTGCCACAATGATGTGTATTAAAAATAGATGATACATAGCTAATCCTAGGAGTTCTATAAAACTGTAAATTATTATGTGCTAACTTTCCTGCAATGAATAGCTGCATAATACATTCATTGTGCCTTTCCAAATAACTACGGAAAGACACTTCAAAGTCCACCTCATAAAAAAGGGTGTGTGTTTGAGTGTAGTAAAGACAGGTCTAAAGGTAAGTAAGAGCACTATTTGTAGTGGAATAGGGCTATCATATCATCTCACTGCCACCCTGTTAGACCAATCTGTCAATCAGTCAATTGTTTAGGAATCACTCATATAAACTATCACTATATTCAGGTTATTGAGCACTTTACACCCATTTAAAGCACTGTTATGACCTTGTAGTTCGGTTTGGTTATGCAAAATATATATATAGTATATTTTGCATACAAACAGCAGAGTCAGGAAGCACATGAATCACCCTATCAATTCCAAAGCACTCTGCAGGTGCCTACAGTTCAGTGTGCATTTGTCTGAAGTATCAAGGCCTCCATCAGTTACATGTATACACAGGAAGGTGTTTGTCAGATGGATTTCAGGATTGTGTGTATACAAGGACTCAGTGAGTGAAAATGAATTTAAAAAAAAAAAAGGTAAGTCAAGAAAAAGAGGAAACCAGAAGCAGTGTGGCTTGCTGTCTCTGTCTTGCTGTGGCGTGAACCCTTTGGAAGAGGCTGTGGTGCTGCTTTGGCACCTGGGTTTCAGTGTGCTGCTCCGCTGGCGACAGGCTGGGGAGCCAGGAGGTGGCTTTGCTTCACCTTGTCTCTTGGCTTCCTCTCAGACATGCAGAGCTGTATGCTAGATCTGCAATGACGCTTTCCTTTCAGTAGCTTCTTTCTACAAATTTATTCATTGTGGCTCCACAAACCACCACAGCAGCACATCCTGGGGGGAGCATGAGGGCATGAATGTGCAGCTTGGTGCAAACTCACTGCAGTTTCCCATTGAACTAGAACCAGCAGGAAACAGCTGCCTGCTCCATGCAAAACAGCACACTAAAATACACAAGCGTGCCTCCATACAAAATGATACCTTAATATATATTTTAGACACTATAGGGGGAATAGTGGCAGATATAATACAGAGGCTCCTCAGGTAAGCCTGTTTTGCAAAGGAACTGTTAGTGATCTTTACTGTGACTGAAGGAACATGAGTAGTTTGTTTAATTTATGTGTAGGCAAAGCTGCAAATGCCCAGAACCTTTGGTACAGAGCAGACCAGTGTGTACCCTAACAGTCAAGGCTCACTGGGACTGAAGTAGACAGGAAAGCTCCCATGGACTTCTCCAGAGGCAAAAAGGCGCCTTTTGGAGTGCAGGAATTAACCCAGGCACAAGAAACCACAAGGCAATGGAGCATGCAGACATCACTGGTGAGTAAACAAACAAACAAAAGAAGGCCTCCTGAGCAAAATGTGTTTTTATTTGATATTTGTAGGAAAAGAGGGGATAAGGGATTTAACTGGTTTATAAGCACTAAAGCAGAGGACGAAGGAGAAGAGCAGACTAAAAGTGGAGAGCTTTTTGAGGTCTGGATGAAGTAGGTCAGAGGAAGAGTGGGAGGGGGCAAAAGAGAAGGGGGTGGTAGAGTCAAGAGCATAAATGTAGTCCTGGACTATGCAGTTCATGGGATACAGGACTGAGTAATTCACTTGTGACACACAGGACACCCTGGAAAGAGTTTGAAATTGGTGGACTTCCAAAATTTATAAATAAGGGATGTCTCTAACCAATGTTTCCATTGCTCTATTAACCGGTCTCACACTCCTCTGTCTCACAGAATGCAAGAGTACTAAATAGTTAATGCTCTGAATAAAACTCTCTCCAGCCCACTTGTGATCTGTATGCGCTGAAATGTGTCTGCTCTGACAATCACTCTGACCTGAGGAACATATAGTGCATTTATAAGTACTGTGTCCAGTGTATAAAGAGATCAGCTACTTCTAGTTTAGGTAACGTGGTGTTTCCTACTTTTCATTGCCTGACCTCAAACACTATGCTAACAAGGTTTCCAGTTTTCCACCCAGAGTTAGAAAAAAAAAAAACCCAGAGAAAATAAAAAGACTGTAGAAATGAAGAAATCTGACAAAGACTAGGTAGACCACTGGAAAGTGCAAGCAGTTTCAGTGAGTTTTGGGGATACCAGCATTTTTATTATTTGCTCCAAGGCATTCTAAGGAAACCACACAAGCTTCTCATGTTAGAGGAAGTCTTCTGTTAAGTCAAGGGCAGTGCTATTTTGCTGAACAGCACAAACCAACACAACAATAGTGTTTACAAAGAACTTCAGATGCTTTACAATAAATCTGGATGTGCTTAAAAATCCCATTAGGGTTTTAAAAAAATCTGAATGTGTTTTCTCAAGTAACTATTTAAAGCATATTAGAGTTTATTTAATTGCATTGGGATTTTTCAAAGCATATCAGGGCAAAACAGTAGAGTATAGGCCCCAATATGCTAATTAATAGCTAGCTAGACCCCTGAAATAAACCTGCTACACTTCATTAATCAGACAGTAATTGAATTGGCACAGTACTTCTGTGCAAACTATATGTAGATTGAAGTACCAGTCCTGCCAATGGAGAGGGGAACTTCCTCCACACAAGTATGTTTTTGGACAACGCATTAACATTTTTTTGGTGGGCAGTTGGCCTTTATAATTCATACTTTTCTGCATGGAAAAATCTCACATTACTGAACGCAGTGAATTATTGCTCATGCTGAGACAGTTTTTAAGGTAAGTGCATTTCAATGACCACAAGTTCAGCTCAGTGCAAAAGAACAGATCAGAACTGATACACTTTGCTTTGTCATCTAAAGACATCTGCCAATTAATGTTATTATAAAATAATGGTGTTGAACAGATGTTTCATTTACAACATTTATTTTCGACTGTACGGAAACTAACTACCTGGGGATTTAACTGGCAAATAGTGACTAATCTGCTTACAAGGAATGAAACAAGAGATTTCCAGCAGAACTGATGAAGCGTAATTTTGGAAATTCATTGTCCATAGTCAGATCCCATAAAAGAGTTAACTGGGCCAAGAGGAAATGGACAACCGCCACCCCCACTCCCCTCTTACTTTAAATTTAAAACATTTTTCTTATGAAATAACTACTTAGCATTCCTCCAGCTTTAGAAAAGAGGACACATATTTATGGTATGACCTTGGGCAAGTCACTTTTGTCCAAGGTGCTTTTCAGGGTATCTGGGAGATGTTCCATGCTAGGCACCAGAGGCATCTTCAACAGCACTAAGCTGTTCAAATACAGTTTAAATCGGTGGGAGTCAGACACTCCAGCATTTCTGAAAATTCAGAGATCTGTATCTGTGGATCCTTTACCTGACCTTCTGCTATTGCTTGCCTGTTTTCCCTGCCAAAGACTTCTGTAGGACTGCCCACAGACTTTAAGTCTGATATGCATTTGAGCATATTCCTGAACAGGATCCTTAGTATTTAGCAGTTTTGAAGTTTTCAGTATCTTCTGCTAGATTACTAAGGAAGTTACTAAATATACACACACATGTATACATACAAATATGTATATATCTTAGCTACATCTTATTCATTTCTTGGAGTGTGCAGACACTTTTATTGAGGAGGAGGGAAAGACACTTTATGGTTGCAAACAAGTACACTAAGTTTTAGCTGTAAAGTAAGACTTAAAGAAATCTATAAGTGCAAATGATCCTGGGTTATGAAAACACTTGAATATTCTTAATTAACTATAAGCATTGCAATGTACACCAGCTATAACATGCCCTGCATGTATTTCATAGTGCCAAAATGCTGAATACCTATGGTTAGATGCAACTGATAAGAGCAGAGGGGGTGGGTTATAACATATATATTGTTATATGCCCATCAAGGCAACAATGATAAATTAACATTACGTTAAAGGGGAGAAGCAGCTGTGATAGTCACATCATTTATCAGAGGAAGCTACAGTTCTTTGATCTAAGAAAAACAAAGAAAATTACCTAGTGTTTTTCAACAAACAGTTTAAACAGATTAGATATTTTGAACTTCCATGCCTATTGAGGGAAACACTATCCTTAGAGTTGGCTTGTTAACAAAAACTAGTGCAACACTTTGGGGAATATATTCTCCAGCTATCTTATTTCTTCTAATCATTGTCCCCTTTCACTGGAGAATTTCCCATTATTCAGCAACATATGGACCAAACATTTCTTCAGTAATCATGTCTGAACAAAGTAATCATTCCCTCATTAACCAATTATTCCTCAGAATCAAATGAAACAGACATATTTGCTAAGACAATTTCCTTTAATAAACCCTATGGAACCGTACCTTGCACATACACTATTCGAATAGTTTAATTCAAAGATCACAGTGTAGATGACGAAGAGGGATTCTTATTTTACACTGACAATAAATGATCTCAGGAGCAAGGTTAGGCATGAAATTAATACCAGATTAAAGAAAAAGGCAATGTTAAAAAACAGTAATTACTGGCTAAAAATTTAACCTTTTGTATTCCACACTGTCCCTTTTCTGTATGCTTAAAGCTTAGAGTACAATTCTGTTCTTTTTAAAGGAGGTTGAAAGACAGGCTCTGAAAGAGCCACCAGTTTATGCAATACACGACACATATACATCCACAAGGGAAAAAAAGTGTTTCTCTGTTGAACGAGGAAATATACTGTCATAATATATGGCATTTCAGAAAGCACCCAGGCAAACTACATCTGATGAGCCTTTAAAAACTTCTGGGAATTTAGATTTCTAAGTAGGCTGATAAAGAAAAATCTGATCTTTAAAGCTCAAAGTAAAATTTATCAAGCAGGTATGTGTTTACTTGTTGTATACAGTAGTTTCATTATCTCTTTCTCAGATACCATTCACTTCTTTGATAGCCTAGAAACTTCATTATAAACTCAGAAAACTAACAACGTAATGTTATCCTAGTTTCTTTCTCTTTAGTACTGAAACAGATAGTTGCAAAATGAACAATGAACTCTCTCTTTAAGATATAGCCAGGGTTTTAGCATTCTTCAGTTCCTTTGTTTCTTTTTGCTGTTTTCAGAGAAAAATACAACCTGAGAATGTGTTGTAGGGTTAGTCAGCTGAAAAGCCCAATTCTTCTTCAGCTTTCACTTGGCTAAAACTCCCAGGGGCTGAGCTGTGACCAGCATCTTACAATTCATTTTGAAAAATTTAAGCTTTACTGAAGTACTAGTATAATATCTTACAATGCATTTTGAAAATTTAAATCTCTCCTTAAGTATTACTATCATCAGTTATTTCTGATTTGCATCTAGAGTTGGAAGAAGAAAACAAGAGCAATCACCTTTTTCTCTTAACTTATCCTCTAGTATTCTTTCAGCAGTAACTTGCAACTTCACAATACCACCCTCAGATACTTCCAGAGCTTGAGATGCAGATCACTTTGTGCATTTTTGTTCTTCACAGCAATGACTGTTACCTATAACTGTCATTTCTGCCACAATTGCCACCAAACTTTAGCCTGTAAAAACCCCACATGCTAACAGTGTATCTGTTGGAGGATCTGTGCTTCCCTGTCCTTCAACTTGGTGGTTTCCCCCAACCCAGGAATCTAGCTGTAAACTAGCTCATTACACATCGATAGCAGCTTATTTATCTGAGATACCATAAAAATCAACATGTGCTGCAAAATTTGAGCTGGAGGCTAAGTAAAATACTATGTTAGTCTGTATTCACTCTGGTGAAACTGTCTGTGTTTTAAGAGTCTTGAGTTACGTTGCCCCTGTGTGTTAATTAATTTGCAAAACTTTTTGGACTGCATTGCAAATTATGCATGCAGGAGACATTACTTACAAAAGAGAAGTATGCTGATTATAATTAACCCATGATTATGTCCTTATTCGAACTGAAAATTAGCTCACAGTTGGGACAGATATGCCAAAAATACCTTCAAAATTGTCATTCATATACCCAAATGATGGGCCTTCTTCTCCAGATTATCTTTCTGGTATTGTAAGGGTGCTGTTTTCAAAATTCTTACACAAATTTTATTTCCCTGTCTATAAATCAGAAGTCTCAACCAGTTAGTCATTCACAAGTGCCAGTGAGACTGTGAGATCTCCACAAACTAGTGGTGACAGCTGTCAGTCTATTGTGAAACTCTTTCTAAAAAGTTTTATTCTTTACCCCTTGTGCTGAAGATCTGGACACTTGTGACAGGGCTCTGGTTTTCAGTCTGTAATTTTCTGAATATTGGCATCAAATCACAAGCCAGCTGAATCACAACTCTCATGCCCGAGGAATCCTGA
This sequence comes from Nestor notabilis, assembly GCF_000696875.1. Lineage (NCBI taxonomy): Eukaryota > Metazoa > Chordata > Aves > Psittaciformes > Psittacidae > Nestor > Nestor notabilis. Next base: position 1,345 of record NW_009938734.1, on the reverse strand, counting down.
GATGAAGTCACTATAAGTGAACAGCCTACACATATTTTTTTAAAACAAAAAAAACCATTCACTTTCGTTTCTGGATTTGGTCTCAAGGTAATAAATACAATAAGCAGTTCTCCTTATATTTAGATGTATTTTACTCACTTTATTATAGTGTTGTCTACCAGAGTTGCAATGGTTCAGTTTCAGCTGTCATTTCTGTGACAAACAAATAACTAGCCTTTAAGTACCCACTCAAGGATGAAATCTGGCAAACATGGCATCTGCATGAAAACAAATTGCCTCCTTTAAAACAAAAGGAAAATATTAGAATATTTATTTATTTATCAATTTATTTTTCTCTACAGGCTTTTAAAACAGAAAAACTGAAAAAGCTTTGGGGCATTCATAGTCCTTTTACTATACAATTTTTATTATGTAATATAATCCAAAGGTAATGCCATCTCTGTGTCTTTCTGACCAAACATTACATGATACAGAATCTTCATCTACACCCATTACTTTGTTTTACAAAGGTATTTGATAGTAAGGAAAGACACTTTAACTCACTAGCTAAATACGGTACTTACTTACTCAAATTTGGGATCACTGTAAAAATGTAGTGCTTTCACTTTTCCAAAGTAAATGCTGCTATAAATTAAAACTTTTTGTGACTTGCTTCCACACAAAGCAGGCAGCACATTCACCACAAACAAAACCACCATACCTCCCCTTCACCTCCATTCTATGGACAGGTGTTGTCTATGAAGCTTTGATTTTATAGATATATATCTATAAGTTATGCAGCTACTATTATGTTTTCATTCATTATTATTGCTCAAAAGCTGTTATGGTAAAACAGGATCCCTAATCTACACCTTACATGTCCTGAACAGTATATTTTAGTATGTAGATTTAAATGCCTTGGTACATATTTCTAAAAACTGATACGTGGATGATCTGAGGATTTAAAGTTTCCTACATCCCCACATATAGAATTGTCTGTCACAGCTCTGGGAACATATTTATGGTGTCTCTGGAAAGAAACATCTGTACATTAAAGACATCAGAAGCAAGTCAATGCAATTATCTGGGCACTTACTACCATGTTACTGCTAAGAATTTTGCTTCAGCTGTCCTATTTGAGATATTCTTCTGCTTGCCAGCTAAGTGCCTCAACAACTCTGGAAATGACATCCAAAATGACCATTGCCATTTGAGTGTGTGATACTTGAACAAGTAACTCTTCCCCCACCCCCCACCTTCACACAAAGTATTCAGCTTTTTCTGTAAAGACTGTGCATGATGTTACAATATTAGTTATTCTTCTTCCCAGGTATTTTTCTAATTTCTTTCTCCAAATTTTTTTTTT
>NW_009938733.1:15249-16899 GCF_000696875.1 Nestor notabilis | reverse complement strand
TTTCTCTCTCTCTCTCTCTCTGTATATATATCTATATGCACACAACCTACATGGATGGCTCTTTAAGGTGTCCATGGAGAAGTCTTATAGACCATGTTAACCATCTATCAATCTATAGGTGTCAGGATTTTGTTCAGAACACAGCATTTTCCTTCAAACCCACAATCAATCAAAGTTTTGGTTGCTCTAAGCACAGAACATGTTTGATAATTCTGACTTTGTTTCTTGCTTTACAGAGTTTTCCTGGTTCAACTGGTGCCTGCCAGGATCGTGTCTGCTCAGCCTGCTCCTCATCCTGTGCTTCCGTGAGTCCTACGACAGACTCTATCTCGATGTTGTCGTCTCTGTGTGATAACGTTGGAGTGGTGAGGGGCTGGAAGAGACTGGAAGTTAACTTTGCAGCCTGCACATCTGCCTGGATTTGCACGGTGGAACAGCAGAAAAACAGAGAAATTACAAGACTTAATCGTGACTTTATTACAGAGGGTGAGGGACAGGCTGTTCCTATGTTCAAGACCACCTTGATTTGTGATAAATGTGGAACTTGAGTGGTGATAATGATGCCAAAATGCACAAAAGAATATATCTAATGTATAGGTCCTGGTGCCAGAGCTGGGGCTCTCTATTTAAAAGCCTGTTGATGTAGCAGTGAGGTGTACAGTTTGTGTGTATGGATGTGCGTGCGTGCGTGTGTGCGAGTCACAGTTACACACACCAGAGTACCAGTCATCTTTGGAGTCTTCTATCAGAATAGAAATAGTGAATAATCTTAACAAAAGGGAAAAAAAAAAAAGAGATAAAAGGAAAAAAAAAACAACCCACTTTTGTTTTTTAAAAGATCTCCCTTTTAAATCACTAGTTGTTTATATAATGAATGTCTATTAAGCAGTTAAGCCAAAATGATTTGGTGCTTGTACACTACATTTACATTCTAATAAAGTGATTTCTGATATAGGGCACTGGTACCAGGGGTTTTAGCCATACTAAATATCCCAAACAATCCTTGCAGTTGGTAGAGGTGTTTGTTATCACCTTGGAGCACATGTAAATGATAGCTTTAGCTGCCACTGAAACTCAACTTTAACCCACAGTTGCCTCTGGAATGCCACTGTGGTTCTATTATCTCCTGAATACAAAGCATCTGTGGGGTCTCAGAGTTTACTGGAGAGTCACTCTTGGTAAATGTTACTATTTTAAAGGCCACCACTGTGTCACCTTTTCATCCCACATCTCCAATACTGCGTTTTTTACTGTGAAGACCTGTTTATGGCACTGAATACTGTGGAAGTGCATGTCCAAGACCCACTAGTTCTCTTCTGATACTCAAAGGCATGTGTGGGTTTTAGGATTAGTTTATGACTGAGGGTGCCTAAACAATAATACTGTTTTTTAGCTCAAGTCTTTAAAGTCACTGTTTGCTAAAAAACAAGTCTTTCTAGTTGATGAGGTGCCCTGATGGCGGAATGACAATGAGATATAGCTCATGAGTTTTGGCATACTATAGGAAATATAATGCCAGCTCTTTTTATCAGTACTAATCTGTGGTCGTTCTGGCCCTTACTTGAACAAAAATATTAAAGACACTTTGAATAGTTTTTTAACTCAATTTTTAAAGCTGTTAATAATTTCTTAATTAAATTCTTAGATTTC
>NW_009938733.1:0-15212 GCF_000696875.1 Nestor notabilis | reverse complement strand
TCATTTACTGTATTTCCATGTGTGTGTTGTGTTTTGTGTTAGGGGTGTGTGTTTGTGTGTGTGTGTGTGCATGTGTATTTATATCTATGTATACACAAATAAAACTTATATATATATTATATATAAGTTATATAAGGGTATGTGTTTACATAGGTTTATTTTAAGTAACCATGTCTCTGGATGGTGGTATGCTACTATTTGTAACTAAACCAGTAACTGCCGTGAACAGAAATGGTACATATGCTGTCTGTGACATGAATTTTTTTCAGGGGTGAATGATTTCCTATCATAGCAGTTTTATCACAGGGGGTGTGTGCACATGTTGGAGGGGGCTGGTGTGCAGGGTTCTGCATCTGTAGAAGTCTGAATCAAACTTTGCTCCTGTGTGGGCTCTTTTTTGCCACCCTGGGGTGACACCAACCCTGGAAGCTCAGTCAAATAAACCCTGAACTGAGCGGTACTTTCCAGACACAGATCCATTCATTCTGTCTGCTCTCCTTTTGCAGGGAGAATGTGCTACTAATACCTTTAACTCAGGAGTGTATCTGTGCAGTACAGTAAAATGAGCTGTTCCTTGCTTTTATGTTTTCAGAGCAATGGATGTATTTACTGTAGTAACAGAAAATTGACTTAGCTCAGTGCCCGTATCAGCTCCTAAATGATCTTTTCTGTCTTGAAGCAGGCTCTTTGTAGAAATGGATCTAGCCTACATTGGGATAACTAAATCAACCTAAACAGCATGTTCAGATCCACTGGCATCATCCTCTTACTGTTTTTAGATGAATGGTATTAACTGTCCAACTTCTTTGTCCAACTAAAACTACGTTTTAGTGCCTGGAATAGTTTCAGTATCTAGTAGCTGCTGCTACTTATTGTCTTCTGAAACCAAGGATCACTTGCCAAGAGTCTGATTGGAGTTGCATTGTCATGGCAGAACTGGAAGCTTGGGTGGCTCTTTAGAGCTCTGCTTCTGCAATTCACTGTAGCTGTAGTAAGATTAAAATTGCACAGCTTGGGCCCTGTCCTGACTGACAGAGGTTTCTAAACCTTTCACTGTCCTAACTATTTTAAGACGGAGGAGCACTTCAGGCAGTATTCAGAGTGTAACTTATTTTGCCTCTGTTCCAGAAAGCATTGAACAATTCAGAATACTTGTCTGCTGCCAAATGCAGACTCTGTACAGTTGGGGAAGAAGAGTGAACACCTTGTTTTAAACCCTGCTGATTGTTTTTCTCAGTGTGAATTGCTCACTGCTCTCCTGAATTTTGATGCTTTGGTAGAAGTTTCTGTGTGTGGTGAGTTGACCCAATCTGGACACCAGGTGCCCACCAAAGCCACTCTATCGCTGCCCTCCTCAGCAGGACAGAGGAGAGGAATTATAATGAAAGGATCATGTGTCAAGATAAGGACAGGGGGAGATCACTCACCATTCACTGCCGAAGTAAAACAGACTCAACTTGAGGAAACCAAATCAGAGTAGGTTAATGAGAAATAAAAACAAATATTAAAACACTTTCCCACTCCTCCCTTCTTCCTGAGCCTAACTTTACTCTCAATTTTTCTGCCTCCTCCCTGCCAGCAGCACAGGGGCATGGGGAATGGGGGTTGTAGTCAGTTCATCACATGTTTTTTCTGCTCCTCCTTCCTCTGCAGGGGAGAACTACTCACACTCTTCCCCTGCTCCAGTGTGGGGTCTCTCCTGCAGGAGACAGTCTTCCATGAACTTCTCCAGCGTGAGTCCTTCCCACAGTTATTCCCAGTTCTTCCTTCCTACAGTTCTTCATGAACTGCTCCAGCATGGGTCCTTTCCATGGGGTGCAGTTCTTCAGGAACAGACTCCAGCATGGGTCTTCTGTGAGTCACAAGTTCTGCAGAAAACCTGCTCCAGCGTAGGCTCCTCTCTCCACGGGATCACAGGTCCTGCCATGAGCCTGCTCCAGCATTGGCTCCCCATGGGGTCACAGCCTCCTTTGGGCATCTCCCTGCGCCAGCGTGGGGTCTTCCCTGGGCTGCAGGTGGATACCTGGATATTGACCTTGGTGTCTGCAGGGCTGTTTCATATTCTCCCTCCTTTCCCTGCCTGCAGGTTGTTGCACAGAGGTTTTTTCCTCCCTTTCTTAAATACGTTGCAGTAGAGGCACTGCCACTGTCACTGATGGGTTCAGCCTTGGCCAGCAGTGGGTCTGTCTTGGATCCAGCTGGCATTGGCTCTGTTGGACATGTGAGAAGTTTCTGGTAGCTTCTCACAGAAGCCACCCCTGTAGCTCCCCCACTCCCAGAACTTTGCCACACAAAGCCAATATACTGTATTGGGCACTGTAGTGTGTGGTCCTAGTTACAGTCCTCAATGTGTCTGCACCAAAATTGAGATGTTACCCAGAGCTGGGCAGTGCAGCAGGGCTCTGCTGGAGACCTGCGCTTAGTTTGCAGTTGGGGCTCAACGAGAGTTCCCAGCAAATCTGGGGGAAATCTGCCTGAGTGAAACCCAAAGGATTGCTCCCAAATTACTTGAAGTTGTGCAGGACACTGCTGCATTCCACACACAGTGTTCAGGCTTAAGGATTTTATTAGATTAGCAAGTCTGGCTCCAGGCAGAGGCGAGGATTGCAAGTGTGCTTGCTGAGATCTCTGAAAAATATTTTATCCCCATCTGTGGCCAGCAGCAGCATCCTTCTGTGGAGGAGCAGTTTATTTCATGTCAGTAACTCAATTCAACCCAAGAGAATATTTTTTGGATAAGGGCTACCACTAGGTCTCCCATTGTTTGCATTCACCAAGGGTCCATCCAAGCTGTAAGGGTAACTGCACTTTACTGGAAGTTAGTTTGAGGTTGCAGGGATAGCCCTAAGCGGTGCAGCTACAATTGGCGGTAGCGCAGAACAGTATTTCTCATTAATTAGTGAAAGTTCTAAGTCTCTCTAACCTCTGAGGCAGTAACCACGGGGGGGGTTTATCTAAATGAGGCATTACCTTGCACTGCCATGGAGTAGCCAACACTGGATGCTGCTTGTGCTGTGACTGCCAGCAGAGCAAGGTGCCCCGGGCAGTCACAATGTTTGTTTCTCTTCATGGCCTATAACTTCACGGCCCTGAAGAACGCTTTTTTCCAGCAGAGCAGAGCCCCCTAACATCTAAGTAGTTGCGGTGTGCTTTATGTTGAAAATGCTAGGAAGGATGCTCCACAGTGACTACTTTCTCTTAATAGTTCTTCATTTTCGGTATGGGCTGCTCCTCAGGTTTCTGCTTGGCTCGGTAACAACTCTTAGTTCAGCTTCCAGTACTGCTGGGTTTTCTTCTTGTGGGCTGTGGAGCTGTGCAAGCTTTCATGCTGCTAATGAGGAAGCTCAGGGTTGGTAGATGTAGGCTCCTCTTAGGGCACTATTTACTGTCTCTCGTCTCTGCTGTTACCCATTAATTTCCTTTCGATTCCTTCAGCTTCCCGCCAGGCCACCTGCTCCCCTGAGCTGGAGGAATGGGGAAGAGCTGCCATACTCTCAAGCCACCTTTAGAGGGATGGATTGGCCAATCGTGTACTTAATATACATAAAAATAGTGATTTTTAGAGAATCATGTAAGCTGGAAAAAGTGCAGACCCAAAGGATTTTGACATATGTGAGCAGATAGTCTGTTATGAGCAGACTATGGTTTGCCTGACGCTTATAATTTTAGCTCCCATACCTAGAGAGACCAAGCGGACAGGCAACGTGCATGTTAGGTGCTCAGGTTCACAGGGTCACAGAGTTATTCCCAGCCATCTGCCAAAGCTGAAATGGGTGGGAGTGGGACAACTTTAATCTTGGAGTAGGCTGGAAAACCCCATCACTGTTCATGCTGTTTATTCGGGGGGGGTGGTGGTGGGGGGAAGGTGGTGCCAGGCTGGTGGATGGAGTAAGAGGAGGAGGTTGCCAGAGGGCATTTGAACACTGAAATACTGCATTGAGTTGATCAAATCCATATGAAATTTGAACTTTTGGGGTAACAGGGATGTTAATGCCTGGCTTGTTCTATAGTAAACTTAGTGACTGCATAGCCATACACTGCAATATAAAGACGCCGAATTGATTGATACTCATATATTGGCTGTTCCTAGAAAGGGAAATGATACTTAATTGTGCAGATTGACTGAGATATGAATGGGAATTGCACAGTAGATATAGCTGTCCTTTGATGCTATGGCAGCAGGGTTCTAATTGTTCATCTTCATTTCTTCCATTGGGTCTCTTGCAAATATGAGTACGTATCTATGACAAAAGCAATTTCATATTTTGTTAGTATCTTTTAGATTAAGTATGTGTCATTGTCGTAACTTCGCAAGACAACTGCTACACTGGTATGAAAGCATACATGAATATTGGGCATTGATTTGATGTTGGTGCCTCCATTCTCCGTGTTGTTGAAGCACCAGTCTTGGGGAGCAGGGATGTGGTGTGTGTGAGGAGGCAGCAGTGCTTGTGGATGCACAGTTGTGCAAAGGTAGATGCTGAGCCTCCCAAACCCAAGAAGAACATCATTTTCTGTGGGTCCCCTCAATGGGGCTGGGAGGAGGGGAAGGGGAGCATGTGTAGAGGAAAAGCTGCCTTGGGGCTGCTGCCTCCCTTCCAACAGAGGAAGAGCCTCCAGGCTTACTGCTTCACGTGTGAGAGATCATCAGTGACAACACAGGCTTGCTTCATTTCCCTGCAGCCATTTTGCTGCAAGGTGGGTTGTAGGTGGCAGAGGAATAGCTGCTTTCCTTCCTCCAGGAGTGCGATTTCAGGTAGTAGAGGAGCATTGCCACAGAAGATGATGTTAATCTGCTTATATTTTTTGCAGTTTGTGTTTCAAGGCAGGTGAAACTAATAGAGGAAGAAATGTAACTGTCCAAAGTTTTGACAAGCAAAAGCAAATGTTCACACAGATATTGTGCTGGCTCCTGCCTTTTACTTGTGATTGCAAAATGTTGGGAGCAGATCATGCCCTTCTGGAGTGTGGTCCTGCCCCTGCAGCCCTGGCACTCATCCTGCTGCTGCTCAGCCCGGTAGTGCTGTGGCAAGCTTTGTGCCTGGACCGGGGGGCAGCAATTGGGTCAGAGAGGGAGAAGGGAAGCGCTGCATCCAGGATGCCCGGCAGTACTACACTGGTAGGCACCCAGGTTACTTGTGCCGGAGGGATGTCTTCTGCAACTTAATTTTAGCAGAGTCTCATTTTTTACTTCTACAAGGAAGAGGCTCTGACCTTTGTTTTGTGTTTGTGACATAACGTGTGCTGCAGGAACAGCTGGGGCACATGGCATAGAGGAGCCGGTTTTCCAGGGTCTGGCAGAGAAGTCGGGTGGGACTTGCTCTCTGCAGTAACAGCTTTTCCTTTTCCACGGTTTCTCTCCTCACTAGCTTCCCCCATGTGATTTCTCTGCTTTTATATCTTGTCGGACTTATTGCACTCACTTTGTATTATTACATGAGGAAAATACCATGAGCAAAACCTTGCTTTCTTTATGGGGAGCTTATCCCTTTTGGCTCAGGCCACTTCTCTGACCTTAGCCAATCTGTTTGTAAAAGCCAAAAATACCCCAACCCCATGTTTTCCTTTGCAGAGGGCATGTGCAGGTTTGTGTGGTGCTGGGATGGGTACTGAGAGCCTGGGCTCTGTGCTTGCTCAGTCACAGAGTGGCTCAGGGGCTTGGGGAAGAGATACTCGTGCATAGAGTGCCTCGCTCTCCCCACCAGTAAAAAGGGAGGGGGATGCCCCATGTCCCTCCCCAGTCAGGGGAGGTCAGGGCTGGGAACTGCTTTCAGATCCTGTGAGGGATGGTAGCTGGAGCAGGGGGTGGGAAATGCCCTGGTTAATGGGCTGTGTGTCTTCATCCTTTTGAGCCTTCTGTGTGGAGCGCAGACCCTGGTTTTCTCTGCCTGGCTGGCATAGTCTATAAGGCAAAGATAGTATGTACTGTGAGGGTAAAAACACCCTCTGGCAGAGAGGTTGCATTAACAAACTGGTGGGAAATGGTTATGCTTAGGGAAGGGATGCTCAGAGAACCAGTCTGCTGGGGGCAGTCAGAGGGTGAGATGCCCCCAGACTGTATCTGGCACACTCTGGATGTCCTGGATGTGCCATCTAAGCCACGATGCAAACCCAGAGTTGGCTGCCTTGCCCCAGCCTCTGCCTGCACCTCTCCTGCCATGCCCTGACCTTTCGGCTGCCACCCAGCACCTGGGCTGAGCAAGCACAACAAGACATCCCCCAGGTAGCCAGCCACCGGCTGCTGCTCCCCCCGGGCACAAGGATGTATTTTCCAGATACATTTATTTTCTTTGCCTGTGATATTTGCTAGATTAAAATCTCTTTTTCCCCCACCAAGTTTAATGTTTTCTGCTGTGCATTTTAGAAACAAGTACTTCATAAGGTGGAAAAAAACAGCTTTTAATTAAGTGGTGCACCTAGCGGGGTTTTTTGGGCTGTGTGAACATGCAGAGAAGGAAGAGGGTTTTACATGTTGGAGAGCATCTTTGTAAACTATCCTCGACCTGTAAGACTGTTAAATTTTACTGGAGTTTGTATGCATTTTACTTTTGTAATTTTTTTAATGATTTGATAGAATTTTATTTTAGGGCAAATTCTACTTTTTGTATGCGATATTCTGATGTGATGTATTTTTATGTTTGAGGAAATGATGTTGAAACCACTATATACTTGTCATGTAACACATTCACTGTGTCATTTCTTTTTAAAACTGGAATCTGACCATGAAGTGCGTGTTACTTTACGTGCTGGTTGTTGCACATTAAAGAGGTTACTCAGATGTGCTGCCATCACTGCTCATTAATTCCAAGAAAATACAGGGGAATAATTTATTTCTGCTATAATATTGCCAAAACCCACAGCAGATATGGCTACGAGATGGGGGCTGCTTAGTCAAAATGAATGTAACTTCATCCAACACCCAACCCAGCCAAGAGGCAGATTTCCATCGCTTTTGGTGAGGCTTTAGGATGGAAGTCTGACCCTGCTGTTGGACAAAGGGTCCCAACAAGCTGAGGGACATGGGGTGGGCTGGGGCAGAGGGGGCCCCCAGCAAGCAGTGGAAGGTGGTGATGCCCCCCCCCCCCCCCCCACCACATCATCCTGACTGATTTCACACACTCCCTCACCTGGGCTCGCGGCTCGGGATGCTGTAAGCAGGTTGGTTTTGCTGGTTCCCACTGTTAACGTCTCCGTTTGGGCTTTTGGAAAGGAGACCCCTCACAATAACCTTCTTTGTGTTTATTCTACATGTAATTGAAATGGCCCCAATCTGGGATCTCTTGATCCATGTTTATTTTCTAGGACCAGCTCTTCAGTAACACCCTGACTACTTACCAGGGCAAGTTTAAAATAACCTAATGTCCTATTAGTGCTGGGAAGAAATCTGTCAACTCTCCTATCATGGAATAACTGGGCCCCACTATTCTTAGCAACAGTCTCTTTCCAGGCTATATATGGGAGCTTAAGGCTCCTCTAATGATACAGTCCTGGTTGTATTTATCTTTGCAGCGTTACGGAAATCTCCGTCCTTGGGGGGATGAGAGCTGAGGTCTGTCTCAGATCCCCACTGTAGTTCCGTGTATTGGTGAACCCCCTGTGCTCATTCTTTCTCAAGAGTTGTTACGGGGTTTTTTTTACACTGTTTCTACTTTGCTGTTGTCAAAGTCTGCTGTTTCCCTGGCACAGAAATGATTTATTCTCTCTTTTCCCGACCAGCACATCCTGGCTGGGTGCTTGCTGGTGGCTCCCTCTCCAACGACGTGGGCAGAAGGGCCCTGTGGGATTTGGGGTCAGGCTGGGTGCAGGCACTCAGTGTTGTGCCCAGATGCGGGGGAGCCACTCAGATACCTCGTGTCTAATGGCCATGGGACCAGCAGAGAGTGGGGAAAAAGCCAGGGCCACTTGTAAATGCCAGGTAAGGGTGATTTGGCATCTCTGGGCTGCAGCCCAGCGCTGGGGGATGCTGATGTTGGGGAAGAGCAGCAGCAGCACCCAGATGCTGGGCCTGCCTTTACTTCTTGCTGCAGCTCATGAGGGCGAAGCAGCCACAATGCTTCACCTGCTCCAGGAGCATGGTTCGGGCTGCGGCTGGGAGTTCTGTCAGGAGTCAAGGCATTCTCCTGTACCTGACACACGCCACTGACGTTACTCTGCACCCATGGCTACATGAACACACATTTGTGACCAGGGGATTTTTTTTCCTACAGCTTGGGCTTGAACAGGCAGAGGGGAAGCCCGGTGGGTGCATCCTGCCAGGACTCCTCGTGCAAGCTGCCAGGACCAGCACGCTCTCCTCTCCCAGTGCAGGCCAGTCACCCAGTGAAGTCATCCTTGGCTAAGGGCTGCAAAATCCATCTTAACTCTTCGGGAGCCAAACAAGCATGGATGCATGGGAGCACAGCAGTGACTGTCTGCAGGAGGCTTTGCAGCAGGTCCCATGGCTGCAGTGAGGTTTCTTTATGGAAGCTTTCTGCTTTGCTCTGTGTCTGCAGGCAGGTCCAAGAGCTGGAGGTGCTCTGCCAGTGCCGCCAGGATGGGGCTGGACCCGTTCCCTGGGGGCTGCAAGGGCTGTGTTCTGAGTAAGCCACCTGTTTGTCCATCTGTCTGCTTGGTCACAGACCTACAGCTACGATAAGTACCTGATTTAGGTGCTAAAAGTCAGTGGACAGGGGATGCAAACCTTCCCACAGGCAGCACACAGGAAAATGCCACATTGGTTGGACCCCAATAATTGAAGCTCAGACAAGCACATGCAGAGGAAACACTGGTAGCTGACGAAGTGACCCTACTGTGTTCTGAACCTCAAATTCTGCCCAGGACTCTCCTAAACCTGCCTTTGGTGGCAGAGCAGAGGATTGGGATTATGGGCATAGTTTTGTGGTTGAGTTTTGGTGCTGGAAGAGCATCTGTGGTGGGCACAGGAAAGGGCGGCTCTGACAGGTTTGTGGTGAGCGGATGAGCAGCGGAAGTGTGAATTAGAGCAGCACAACCTCACACAGAAATTACCTCAACTGCCACTGAAGTGCAAAAAAGACCTTTTTGAGAGAGATTTTCAGAGTAGGTCTCAGCCTGTGCTAAAGCATCGCAGCCCGCCCTGCACTCACGGGGTACTCAGAGACCGCTTTTTCTTGTTTGGCTGAACCAGCACTGCGTGTCTCCGGGCTGGCGTGCAGAAGTGATGCTCAGAGCACAAGCCTGTACCTCTTAGCTCCAGACCGTCCTTGGCTGCTGCAGCACCCAGCGTGGCAGGGGCTGCCAGGGACCAGCTGCTCCCCAGGATGGGTGGCCTCTGCCAGGCAGACGGCTTTGTCTCTTCCAGTGCCAGAAGAGTGATGGATCAGCAGAAGACGGCAGTAATTGCCAGGAGGCTTTCAGACAGAAAGCGAGGCTCTCGCCCGTGGACAGGCTGATGTAAGTCAGCATGTAAATCAGGTACAACACACAAAAGAATTCAGCCGAGCTCCTGAAGAAACCTATGAACAAAAAAATGTTGTTGCTAAGAAATGTGAAAATAGAAAACAATAATGTGGCCTCTGCCAGGGTAATAAAGGTGTATCAGCACTAAGTGTGCTCTCTCGTACAGATCGCTTGCTCGTGACAGTAAATTAAGTACTGCAAAAATGGGTACAGTTTTCTCTGTGGCCATTGATGCTTCACATCATGGAAATAGCAAATGTTTCTGATGGCTGTTCATTACCCCGCGCTTGAGAGGGGAGCAACCCATTGCTGGCTCCATTATTTCCACGACAGCAAGGAAATGACTATGGGAGGTTTAAAAATGAAAGAATACTGCAAGGTTAGATGGATCGAACCTTAACAGTCTGTTGCCATTCACCATGGTCGATGTTAACGCTGGGTCTGGGAGGGACCACACTGTCTCCAGAGTGATGGAAAACCAGGACTATCTTTTGGTTACAGTTAATTGCCAGTTCATAAACTGTGAAGTTTGACCATGAAAGTCTCCAGAAAAGCTGATTTGCAGGATGACAATATTGCAGCACAGCTCCTCATCCGGGAGACACCTCTGCCCCACAGCCAGAGGACCTGTAAGCATTTGCTGGGTACCAGATCTGCTTCAGTTTATTCAAGGATCCAGTGAGCTGCATCGTTCATGTTCTGTAGCAATACACACCATGGAGCTGATAGGTGGACGTGGCTGATGATACACAACACTAGTATTTCCCTGTCATCTTTATAGCTTTAAAATGAAAGCAAGATAATCTGACATTCACTTGAGTCGCTGCCATGGGATGGTCAACACAGAGCCAGTCACAACAAAAAAATGGGTGATAAAACTATGGTCACAAAATAAACCTGCCTATGAGTGCACCAGTGCAAAGAAGGAAAAGGTGAGAGCCACCCAGCTGCTGAGAGCCATTTTCTCTCAACATCTCAACACACAAAAGTGCCTTGGCCTTATTCAGTCCTTTCCTCAGACGAAAACAGTTTGGTTTGCAGATACTATAAGTTGATTGAATGGTTGAAGATGGGCTGGGGAAGGGAAGGGACGGGTGTTTGTCCTACGAGCTCTGCTGATGTTTTACCCTAAGCGCCTGATTTCCTCCATCTCTGACAAGGTAAGGAGTTAATTGTCTGTCCTTACCGCACATGATGGGAGGTGGAGGGTGTGTGTGTGGTGGGGTTGTGTTGGGTTTTGATTTTGGAAGCAGGCCTGGGCAGCGCTGAACTCTGACACCCTCTTGGTTAATTCAAACCTCAGCTTTTTTAATCAAAGTACAATGACACTCCATGAGTGGTTTTTTCTGAATGAACAAAACGAACCATGTCAAAATGCTTTTCAGCTGTTGGCAAAACAGCATTTTTAATGAATCTCCAAAGGTTTTGGTAATTGAGCTGTGCATTGGAGAGTGTGTGGTCTCTCAGCTGTATGCTCAAGGGGAAAAAGCACAGGAGAAGCCATGGGAAGCAATGCTTCTGCAGAAGAGTGTCGAGCACACTGAGGAGGTGCTGGCTCTGTGTGGATCTCTGCCCCTGGGTGGCTGCACTGGATATAAGCTGACTCAGAGGCTGTTGCTGAGCTTGGGCACTGTCCCCTGCCTGGTCACAGCAGCAGGGCCATGCAGGCTCTCACAGATCAGTGAAATGCCTGTGTGGGCAGAGGGAGGTGCAGGAGTCGGAGCCAGGGCTTCTGGTTGTGTTGCGGTGAGGGACTGGGGGCACTGGTGGGGCGCTGGGCACAGCAGTAGGAGACTCACTTGGGGCTTTTTTACATTGCCAGAGCCCGAGTGCTTTCCGGGGAGGGTGTGCGAATGAGGAGCTGCCCAGCCACCGCTCCCGGCAGCACGTGGGGATCACGCACGAGAGGGTCGAAAGCCTTGCTAAAAATCAGGCTGCTGGCTACGTCCTATTTCTGCACTATCTGCAGGACGTGGTGCCTGTTCAGAGAGGGAAATTAAGTTGGTCTAATATGATGTCCCCTTGATAATGCCCTGGTGCCAGTACGCAGCTGCTCAGTCGCTCTGCAGTGGTTACAGCTTGTTCATCCAAGCCCTTGCTCAAGTGTTGTCACTGATATTAACTGGGCTGGGCTGCAATCCCCTGCCCATTCTTTCCTCCGTAACACCAAGTGCTGGATATGCCTTTGCCCAGGCAAGGGCCCCACCAGCCATGGATATTTCCAAGTCTTGATGGGAAAGAAAACACCAGCAGAAGGACTTCATACAGAGGGACAGGGCTAGGACAGGTTTGTCAAATGCCACATCTGGCTAAGGTCGTCCCTAAAGCATTTATTGTAGGGTCCTGGAGGAAACATGTAGACATGAATCATGAGGAACCTTCTGCTTCTACCTTTTCCTCCACTTCTTATACTGACCCCTGAGTGGTACCAAAGGCAGGCTGGAGTGGGGCTGTGCAGCCCTGGGGTTTTTGGCTTAATAAAATCTGGTGGGGAACCTGCAAGGTAACAAAGCTTTCACAGTTTACCTCACAGTTAAGAGTTAAGGAAGGAAGAACATACAGGTGAGGTGAGAGACCAAAAGCTCACTGAGGCTACAAGTGAAACTGTAATGTTAATGAATCAAATTAGCAACTAGAAAAAAATGTTGTGGTAGACAGATTTTAAGGAAATTGGAAATAGGTTCCATTGTGATACTTTGTTCTAATTGCTTGCAGAAGTGTCTTGATGCAAAACAAAACCTTTCAGAAATGACCTCCCTGTGTTATCCTGCAAACTAACTGGGAAAAGAAATCCATCTTACTCACAGCAAGTTTGTTTTTACTGATCTTGTGCCTCTCAATTACTTTTTAATGGTCTGCATTGAAAAGAAATTCCTGTATGCACACTTGAGAATATGAAAACACCCAAATGATAGCTTATGATTTACTAGGATTAAAGTATTATGTATGCAGGTGTAGCACGTTTCAGGTTATTAGTAATCCAATCTATTTTTTATGACATTATGGTGTAATTTTCTGTATGAAACTTCAATATAAGTCTTGAGTTGTATCGGAACATAAACTAAAATGTTCCTGACTCTGTCACTTTTCATGGTCTTTACTTTGATTAATAAATGCAACAAGAGCTATAACGTTCTTGAATATGAGGCTACAATCATCCTTCAATGAAAACGTGTCCCTCAGCTTTTTATAACTTCTCACATCAATACGTAGGGCTTGAGAAGGAGCAGCAGTAGGATTTCATTGGGACTGAGCACGTATGCCTGAAAGGACCTGCAGAAGCCAATCTCCTTGGCATGGTGAGTAGTTACGTGCTTGGTGTCATGTGCGGAGAGCTGGGGAGCAGAGGGAAGACACGTACAGCAGAACTGGACACGGATTTGGCACCCCAAATTTCAGGCAGATTTGATCTTACCTCACTGGGCACCTTACTCAGAAATACTGTTTTTCAAATGCAGCCCAGGTTTGGGGTGGAGCTGTGCTCTGACAGGCAGGCTTCTGTAGGAGGGGAGTTGGATTCCAGTGACAGACTTCAGCAGTGCGCTCAGTAACACAATTTTGTAACCACATAGTCTTCAGCTCATGACAGATACAATCCAGACTCGGGCCTCGGGATGCAGCTGGAGTGCAGGGAGGAAGGATGTATGCTGCAATTTCCCACCCCTGCACAAGCAGCTGAGCAAATTTTGCATTGCCCTTGGCCACCAGCATCAGGAGGAAGCTCCTCCACGTTCCCTCTGACCTGTCCTTGCCAGCCCTGCTCAGGAGCCCCAGTGCCACCATGCAGCAGCAGCTACGGAGGGAAAATAATTCACAGGCTTCTCAGGTTGGTCTGTTTTATTTCTGAATTATTCTTTACATTGTACAATATATAAAAATACAGAGTACCCCAAAAAAATTCACAGTGTCTAAAGGCAGTGATTACAGTCTAGGTCACCTTTACACTGAAGTACCATCAAGTTCAATTGCATAGGAAGGGTGATGTGCCTTCACAACAGAGTCCAATAATACTCTCCAGGTTTTGCTGTTTTAGGGCAAGCATTCTGTGTTTGCATCATAATTTCCCATGATCCAGTATTGCATCTGTCACTCTCCCACCTCAGCTACAAGCTAAATCCTATCATTTCCATTGCACGTACCATTCATCCTCCCTAAAGCTTTCTCTGTGGGAATGTTCCTAATTAACCACATCGCTTTTAGGGATGCACAGGTTTGGATGTCAGCTACGGAGGGGTGTGTGGATGGAAACCACACTGGCATACAGCTGGCTGGCCTTTATGTTGCTTGACATTTTGTTACTAAAAAAACATTTTTGCTTCAGTTATTAATAGCCCATCCATACCAACCTCTTCTTGACTCTGTGGCATGCGAATTAACAGCATCCCGCTGACGAAGGTTTCAGAACTAGAGTGCAGTGTTAATACTTCTCATGATCAGATTTGTTTAAAACCAAATCAGGGCTGGGACTTGCAGAAAGCCAAATGCTGCTCTTACAGCACTGAACCTTCTCTAATAGAAATTTACAGCTGAGGCTGGAGGCAGAACAGGGAAAAAATCAAGTTCAAGACCCAAACTTGTGTTGAATGCTACTGAACACTTAATTTTGTGTCTCTCTAAATAAAGGGATGCTGGTTTTGCTCCTCCAGCCAGGACTAATGCAGATGCTAACATCTCACGAAGGCCCAGAGGAGGAATTTCCACACAGAACAGCTGAGACAGGGTAAATCCCACAAGGACCCAGCTCCAGAGGGGCTTCTGTCCAGTTTTGAAGGTTCTGAAAATCAAAATTTGTGGATCTTCCCACCTACCCTAAATGTATTCTTGAAGCTGCTTGAAGTTTCCTCCTAACAAGCTTAAGGGGAAGATTCACCTGTTCAAGTCTGGGCCCTGGACATGAAGGCATTAAAGTGATCTGTGGGAAAAAAAGAAACCCTTCGAACCCAGTTTAGTGGGTTTTCTCTGTTACGCCAGACAGCTCCAAGGGGTGCTGTGCCCTGCCACGCGTGCAGGCTGGCTCACGGGAGGCGACAGGGCGAGGAATAGATGCAGAGCCTTGGCCGTGAATGCTGGAAGCTCCAGAGACACCCATGGCACCAGGTAACTGACTGCCATGGCCTGGTGGCTTTTTTGGGCCCCTGGGAAAACAAAAAGCCTTGAGTTTGCAGGGTTCCTTTTCCCTAAATTTTGTACTAAAACCTCCTAATGCGATTATAAAGCAAAGCTTATTATGCCGATCAATAACTCAGAAGGCAATTGCTGTCTTCTTTAACATGGAAGTTGACATTTTCTCTGTTCTAATAGATGATGTCTTTTGCTCTAATGGTACAATACTTGTTACTCCTACTTACTATTTTAATTTTCTTTGCACAATTAGTCCCTACCTATAATTACAAAAACAATAGAGTGATACATGAGAGATATGGGAGGCTTATTCAGAAAATATAAGCAGTAACAGGAATCTTTTTCTTAATCATTCTTACCCAGAATGATTTTGGGGAGAATCAGCATTTCTAACTAGAAAAATCAATGTTCTTTTCAATTAAAAAATTATATTTCATTTACCTCAAAAGTGTTGGTTTTTTTTAAAACCTAATGGAAAAGATGCTATGCTTTTACAGGTTTTTTCTTCATTTTATCCCTGTGAATTTGAACACCAGCACTTCCTTTCTTACTCTAAGTTTCCTCTGCAGGCATTTTGTTAAATATATATATCGTGTGTGTATATATTATAAATATATACTGTATCTATCCACTGATAGATGTATACACTATTACAAAAAAGAGTAAGCTGTTAC
>NW_009938732.1:41588-59379 GCF_000696875.1 Nestor notabilis | reverse complement strand
GATCTGTACATCAAGAACGGGCAGGGCTTCATCCTCGTCTACAGCCTGGTCAACCAGCAGTCCTTCCAGGTAACCGCGCCCGGCCGCGGGGGCTGGCCCCGGTGTCCGCCCTTGGGACGTTCCTGCCCCGGGGCTGGCGCTGGGGCGAGGAGGAAGTTTTGGGGTTGGCCACGTGTAAACCCTTTATCGCTGGCGGGGCACAAGCGGGAATGCCCCGTGTTCAGCAGCCCTGCTTCCTGCTGCAGAGCTGTTTGCTTTGCAGGTCCTTATCAGGGTGCCACCATTGTTAAATCCCCCACCAGGGCTGGAGAACAATGACCCGCTCCCACTTCCCCAACAGAAGCTTTTGGCAATCCCCTACCATGAAGAAATCTCTTGATATTAATAATGGAGACTTCCCCTTCCCCTCTCTTCCCTTTCCCAAAAGGCACGTTTCTTCACGGGGCCTTGCAGAGTCTTATTGTTCTGCAATTGGGAGCTTTTAAATAAGCTGCTATTTTCCACCCCGTCTCCCAGAATATATTCCTGCCTAATATAAGCTCGATGCTTTCACAGTGTAGGTGCTGTACTGGAGAGGAGAACTGAGCCATACGTGAGAATTTGTGGGTCTGGGTTTCATTTCCACTATCCCAACTCTAATCAGTGGAAATATCACAGGCAGTGTCAGCTGCCTCTAGACATGGGGCTTTATTTGGGGGCAGTAGGTGGGTTTATCATCGCTAGATTCACGGCGGGGACTTGCAGCTACTGCCTTGGCTTCAGTTGCAGAGTTGGGTGCATTCCAGCTGCTTGGCAAACCCCCACCCCCCACTGGAGCAGCATGTTTGCTTCTGCTGGTGACTAAACTTTATCTCAGCAGAGGCCTTGAAGTAGCTGAAGTCTTGCTTTCTCTCGAAAACAGCAGCAGTGACATTGGGGTGCTTCTCCCCTTCGTTTTCCCTTATTTTGGGGACCAGTGAGTCCCCCCTGTTCAAGGATCAGACAGTTAGTAATCCACTCCGTTAATACTGAATTATTCTTGTCTGTCCATAACATGTTTACTCGGAAGCCTGTAGGTGTAAACCACTCTGTAGCTCTTTCACACAGTGGTAACTTCAAATGCTTAACTTGTTTTGTCTTCAAACTATGCAAGGATTTGTAGAACTTAGTACTGATAGTAACTTCCACCACTCAGGGGGCAGAGGATTTGACTCCGACTTTCAAGTGTAAACTCCCAGTGTTAGCTCAGACTTGAATAAATGCATCTCTAGGTAATAAAATTTTTTTACAGCATCTAATTTGGTTACTTACATGTGATTAACTGTTTTCACAATGAATTATTCTAAGCATTGCAGGAGTGAGAAGGCTTTGTGTAAATGACCAGCTTTCTCCAGCTGTAAACTAAACACAAGCTTCCTAAATGACTGTGTAATGGCATCTGCTGCGAGTGGTGCAGGTTGCTGGGCTGGAGACCACTTCTTCAGGCAACTGAAAGCAACTTTGAAAGCAGCTCTGCTCTGGCTTCCTCCAGATATGCTGAGAATTGCTCTCTGCAGTTTCTGTTTGTACAGACACACTATATGAAGTGTGTATGCATTTATATAAAACTAAAACCTCTTTAGTAAAAGATGGGTGTTAACTTTCTGTGCGTTCTAGATCCATGTGAGTCCGAATTTAAGGTGTCCCTGATGTGTTTTGAATGTTCAGTTGCATGGGAGGGTTGTTAAAACATACTTCTGTAGTGGCTCTAGAGCAACTCCACATGGTTACTAGCACTTACTAACCAGCTGGATTGTTTGACCAGGACATCAAGCCAATGAGGGACCAGATTGTCCGGGTGAAGAGATACGAGAAAGTTCCTCTGATCCTAGTGGGGAATAAAGTGGATCTGGAGTCCGAGAGGGAGGTGTTATCGGCAGAAGGCAGAGCCCTGGCTCAGGAGTGGGGCTGCCCCTTCATGGAGACTTCAGCCAAGAGCAAAACGATGGTGGATGAACTGTTTGCTGAGATCGTCAGGCAAATGAACTATGCCTCCCTGCCTGAGAAACAGGATCAGTGTTGTACAACTTGCATCGTCCAGTGAGAGAAATCAAGAAAAACCTCAATCATGGCCATACAGAGCAGGTTGGTGGAACAGTCATAACTACCTGAGGTGCAGAACCGTGCTGTCTGAGTCAATACAGTGTGCCAGGGAGTCTGAAGTTAAGCAGCCTAATCTGGAAGGAGCCTTCCTCCCAGAGAGGTGGAAGCTTGTGCATTCACTTGCACGTGATGACTCGAGTCAAGCAGATTCTTGTGCTGCTTCAGCAGGGTTAGTCAGGGAACGCTGCATTTACCTGCAGGAATTGTACAGTGAAACAAAGTGTGTGATCTCATGTGCACCTGTGTGACTGCCAGTGCTCTGTTTGACATTATGTTATCCCTGATGGTCTGTGATGTTGCAGTGGGTTTCTTCATTGGTTGTAGTTGGTACCTGAATTATTTTCAAGTAATGGGAATTACCTTAGAGGTCAGTGGGATTATTGTTGTGATCACCTTTCCCGGTAGGTTTGCTGAGAAGACTTTTTGAGCTTGTTTGAAGAATAAGAAGTACATTGTACAGTGCAGAAACTGAACGTACGTGGAGCATGTTTCTGCCTTATCAGCGGGATAAGTGTAAGAGAGATCCACCCTGAGCTGTGGGGAGTGGCCTGGAGCCCACATGAAGTAGTCAAGGACGTGTACAAAGTGCTCTTCATCTAAAATCCCCAGAGCAGAGAACACACTATAAAATGGCTTCTCGCTGCACAACTCCTTCCTGTGACTCATGAGAGGTGTGGCGAGAGTGCAGCGCTCAGAGGGGCCTCTGCAGCTTCCCCTGTCTCGGGTGTTGCTTTGCTTTGATCCTTCTTCCCCAAGGATAGCTGCTCTTGGCCCCTCACACATGTGGTGGTCTTTCTCAGTACCTCTTTCACCTGATAGTGTGACTGGATGTGTTCCCCCTGCTCACAGCAGTGCTGTCACTCCTGTGCAAGGTGCTTCTGGGCATCCTCTGCTCCTATTTTACCTCGTAGCGGTTTCAAGTCTGGTTTTGCCATTGGCTTGAATCCGTGTTACTGAAAAGGGCTCTTCTACATCATTGGTACCCTCTGTGTGCAGCCAGCTGGTCCGTCAGACCCTTGGGTGTCTGTTGGACCTGTCCTGGCAAACAGCTTGGTGTGATCTCTGAGGGCAAGTGCAGGGATGAGGGAGGACGTGAAAATCCAGGGGAGGCAGCTGTCCCCCTTGACCACTGCTGTCCTGGAGGCGCAGGCTCCAACTGCCCTGTTGGGAGCTTGCTTGAGTCCAAGGAGCTTTCTGCACCTGAGTAACAAGAGGGAAAATAGGTTATTACTGGAAGCTTTGGACCATGTATCCTCTTTAATCTTGAGTGCAAGGGCAGGGAGTGCAGTCTCAAAGCTTGTCTTTGAGATACTTATCAAGTGCTTTGTGAATGTAAAATTCTAGATACTCATGACCCTGGCACTGTCAGACTCAAGATAATACATGATGGTTTTATCTCCAGTTCTGTGAAATTAGAAAAGGCTGCTGTCTGCACCTAAGAGGTGTGCGTAAGTTCCAACTCTGCCTGCTGAAAGTGAGCAAACTGCTTGTATTGGAGCAGATTAAAACACAAAGTCTTTCCCTGTCCACTAATCCCTAACTCCTGCAGAGCCTTTTAAGGAGTACATCAACAGAGTTACTCCTTTTTCAAGCGTGCTGTAGGGTTGATGTCTTGAATTGCATATAGTAATGTTATGTTTCAGCTGTTTCTAAGGCAGCTCCACAAATGAGAGTATGTGGACTTGGAGTATGCCAAAGGTTCTGGCAATCCATGGCTTACTAGTGGTTCATCCTGTGCAGATTGCTGTCTTCAACTCTGACACAGTCAGGCCTTTTGTCCATGCTATTTGTACTTCCAGAATTGGTTACTTTAAGGGAAGCTTCTGGATTTAGCATGAAATACTGAATTTAATCTTAAAGGTGAAATGGAGGCGGGGGCAGGGCCGTATGTTATTCCTTGAATCATAACTCAGTGCTTAGATCTGATGAGTTTCCTCAGCATGCTCTTGCTTCAGAAGAAACTTCTGTACTCTTACGTCTTTGTGACCTCTTGAGACAGAGGATGCTCTAAGCTTGTGTAATGATTTCCTCTCCTTCATTCTGCCTAGCTCACAGGTTAAGCCTCTAGCAGCAAAATGCTTCCTTGCTTCTAGGAGGTGCTGCTTCTCCTGTGCCGAACAAGTAAGTCTGTACTTGAGCAGCTTCCTGCTCAGTCCAGGTCTCACCATGTCTGAGACTTACTGTTACCCTGGCTCCTCACAGGCTCATGCTCCATATCTTTCATTTCAACCTCACATTTTTGGGATATTTCCTTCTTCCTGGCTCCCAGTCTGTCCTTGTTCTTTGAGTGGGTGTAGGATCTCATTAACTTTATGATAAGCCTTTGCCACCTGATAATTCCTGTCTGATGTGCTCTGGTGTAGGATTGCTGCTGATGGTGTCTTGTGATAGCTGTAATCAACTTTGTAGTTCTTTTGCTTATCTGTGATCCAGGGAACAATTGCTGCTTCTCAAGCATCTGCTTCAGCAGTGACCCCTCCCAGGTGAAGTGAGACTGAGGAAGTAGAACCAGGGGTCTGATAAACCTGTGTCAAAGGCAGGATTGAACTCTTGCTCTGTCCTAGTGTAATCATCAGCATCATGTCTGAGTTCTGTGACCTGTCTGCATCCAGGAGGAGTCTTAGGTCTGTATCAGTTAGTTCAGAATCAACTACATAAAAAGTCTGAGTCCCTGCAGTTCTTCTGGAGGAAACAATTGGAGAGGTGAATTATGTGATGGACTTGGTTTTATATAAGACTGTTCCCGTGTCAGGTACCCTGACCTCTGGTGCTGATACATCAGCCCAGTTGTCAGGTATGAAGTTGTGTAGGTTCTTCCACAGTATTTTTGAGTAGCACTTTGCTGTTCAGTCAGCTGCTTTGGGTGAAATGAAGGATGGAACAAACCCCCATCATCAGGATAACCCATAGTTCCTTTTAGAAGCGTGCATTGTTCTTGCATCCTGTTCCCCCCCTCCCCTGTACACTGTCTTGTGGGCCGTGTAGCTGTGCAGCACACACAAATTTACATGACTGGGTTATCTAACATCCCCTTCTCTCCTGTCTGCTCACAAAAGAGACTAGAAAGTGCTATAGAAATTTCCTGGGCAAGAGAAGCCAGATAAGGTACTATATGGTGCCAATTGTAGCAACTAAGCACAAGTTAAATGGAAAGATGATAAATCTGAACTGGGAGGTCCCTAACCTGCAAATACAAGATGCTGAAAGCACATGGAGGAAAATACCAGTACTCGCTTTCTCTGCTCTTGCTATCCTGAGCAATTCTTCGCTGGCCACAGCACTGGATGCTAGATTTAGGTGAAGGTTTGGGATGGGTTTAACTCTGGTAAGATGAGGAGCTGCACTGTCAATGGTTTGCCTCTCGTGTGCTCTAAGCAAACATAAAACACCTATTAAACAGGTTTAATACAAGGGAAATGTTTGTCGTTTTAACAGTACAGGGACCCTCCCCATCTAAAACTGGTGACCAGCAACAATGTGTGAGGGGACACGTGCCCACCAGACTGGGTGAGAGTTCCTGTGAGTGGAAAACTGCAAACAAGCAAGCAAATCCTGGCTGGCTGCTCCTGACAGTACAGGAGCCCTGCTCCTGAGTGTTGGGTGGCCAGTTCTTAGGCAAGAAGGGAACCCCTGACTGTGTCAGAGCACTCTGTCATGACAAGCTGCTAACTGAGAGCAGAAAGCAAACAGTACAGAGGGAAGGACCTGACTCTTGTGAAGAAATTACTTCAGGAATAGAGAAGACTCACCAAAACCCCCCAAAAGCCAACGGTTGAGCTGCAGTGCAGCATGTGCGCATGAAGGGCAGGTTTCTACAGACTTGGAGCTTCAACTCAGGCTTTTAGGATCTCTCTGCAGATAAATCTTGTGAAGTGCAAGCAAGTTACCAGAAATACAATGTGTGAGTCACACCACTTACATTTGTGTGCCTGATGGAGAACAGTGGCATACAGTGTGTCCCTGCTGAGGCTGTGTAAATGCTAGGGGGTGGTTTAGTACTAATTTAGAGGATCTGAATGCTGAGAACTCCGATGTCAAAACTGAATTAGTTGGCTCATGTACCTGTTCCTAGAACTTCTGCACAATGCTGTTGCTTCATAGTACTGGGTGCTGTAGTGCTTCCTACCTGTTTCAGATCTTTAGGAGCAATTGAGTATCCTACAGGGGCAGCCATTGCAAAGTTCACAGGAATGAGCTGTTAACCTGCTTGCCTCTTAAATTACTGGAGTTAGAGGAGGAGAACCTCAAGGATGCTGCTGTGTAAAGCAGTGCTTTGGAGCTCAGTGTGGCAAACCACATCTTCTGCACTGTGGGAGAAGCTGGGTTCACTTTGAATGTGTGTTGAATATGGCTTTCATTAGTTATTTTGTTTAAATTGCAGATAAAACTCAGAGGAAACTTGCACAGATGCTGCTTTGGAGAACTTTCAGCCCAGGTTGCAGAGCTGAGCCTTGGTAAACCTGTCTCTATTACAGCACATTGCCATACATCTAAGTGCATAAGGTTGGTGGCCTGCAGGATCCACACACCTTAATCAGAATGCTTAGCATGTTTACCATAAGTTTAAAGATCTGTTCTTTCTCTATCAGTCCTTTTATAGCTTTCTAAGTTCATATAATGGCTAATATGCAAGAGTTCATTTTTAATATTTTAATTGATTTCTTTAATCAATTTCTGAACTTGTATTTATTAAATACTTAAACTCAGTATTACCTACTCAATGCCTTTTAAAAGAAGAGAGTTTTAATGGAGAATAAATTGAGCCTTAAACAAATGGTTACTTCTGTATATTACCTCGCATCAGTGCTTATTCTGTTTGCAAAGTTTTCTTCTACAATGTACTTGGTCATTCTTTGAGACTTTCTGTTTACGTTGTGACAGTGTCATGAGAAGATACTGAAGGCACCTCTGTCGTATGGATGTAGTATCCCTTTTCTTGGTAAATGCAGCTGTGACCCAGTGTCTGGTCCGATTTGACAGTAGGGATTGCTTGGGTTGGGAGGTAAAGTCTCCAGCTGATGTTTCTTTTCTTGCAATCATGGGTTTCTTAAACTCATTTAATCAAAAATGACAATTGTAGCATTGAAAAATGGCAGCACACTTTTCCTTCTACTGAGTTTCTAAACTTGCTTGTTTACAAATAGCTTCTTTATGCCTTGGAAAAGGGATAATGTATCCTTCAGGATGGGCTGTATGCCTAGTCGGTCAGCTCAGCTTTGCCTGGCACATCGAGACATCTAGTAGACCTCTGCACATGTAAATCTAATGCAAATAAGATCACTTTACATTTTATAGTTCCTAATATTTGTCTTTCTGAATAATATTTTAAAGCAATATTTGTTAAAGTTTTTCTTGCACTGTCACAAATTGCTTTTTAGTTGGTTTGGTTTGGTTTGATTTCCCAATAAACCAGTTTAATATTAGAGACAAGTTGGTGTAAGAAGGGGAAAAGCACCAGGTTTCAGTGATACTAACTGCGAGTGTGCTTTAAACAGCCATTGCCTTCCTTATTGTTTACCTGAGCAACATTTTCTCTGAATACTTGAAGATTTTAACAATAACACAGGTATAAAGAGCAGAATGAACACGTACAAAGAACAGATGGGATTCGTTTGTTCAGTTTCATTAACGTTGCATACGTGAGAGCTTTTTCTAGCAGTGGTTTCAAACGTGTACTTTCTGTTTTGCAGATACATAATAACTGCAGCTCACCTACTGCACCAAAGTTCTAGGTTTTTAGGAGCCCAGCTTTAGTCATTTGAACATGCTTCTAGAAATGTCCATTCTCTCCCTGTAATAGCTAAAGAACTTGAAGAAAAGCTCCAGCAAAAGCAGTGATGGATAGATGAGGTTAAGCAGTTGGAAACTCACCAGTTGTATTGTGGATGATGGCATTTCGAACAATAAAAGCTGACCGGTACAGTGTATCACACTAATGTGTTTTTTTGCTAATAATGCAGGCTGACTTGACAGTGGTAGCAGAAATAAAGGTTCTGAGTCTACATTCAGTGTTGAATTGGAATCCTGAGCAGAGGAGAAACACCAGGTTTCCTGCTTGGGTAGCGAAATACCCGCTTTTAGTTTTCCTGTGGGGTTACTTGAATTTTTCTTTTTTCCCCTGTTGTACAAACCTTATGAAGAGGCTGAGGCTAATGCTTAGGTTTGCACTTTAATATCAGAATTGAACCAAACCTTGTCTTCACAGTAAGTTTCTTTTTGTTGAAGTGATGGTCGTTGATCTTTTTTGTAGGTTGTAAGGAAGTAATAGGAAATACAAGTAATTCATCAAGATCTTAGTTTTGTCTATGGGGGAAGGAGTTGGTTGCTATGACTCAATGGTTCATTCCTATGGGTAGTTATCAAACCAGTGTTCATTGTCATGGACCTCAGCACAAAAAGATGAAAAAAGAAGAAAAAAAACTTTAAAACTTGAACTAGTTTAGAGTGACAGGACTGGGAAAACGAGAGATGGTTTCTTCAGCACACTTTGGGGGGAAAAAGGGACCAAAAGTTATTTTAGGCTTCCTCAATAGATTGCATGTGAAGTTGCTTATTAGAGTAAGAGGCTAATAATAAATGCAATATGTATTGTCTTTACTATGGCATCTGTTTAGGAGTTGTTCAAATCACTGCAGTAGGGCTCTACAAAGACAAATGTAACCTACCATCAAGTATCTAATGTACTGTATCTTTATCAGTGATAGGTGAAATCTGGAATAACAAGTGCAAAACCGGAACAATTACCTATAATGCTTTGTAAAAAAGGATTTTTCCAGTAGATTCATTCTTGTCATTTTGTAAGACAACCCTACAGTCCACCTGTTTGTAACTTTTTTAATAAAATAGATACCTGTATTACCAAACTGGGCTGACTGGTGTGTGTTCCATCCTCCTGAAGTGGCTGAACTCACAAGCCAAGCTGTTTTGGGGTGTTTTTTTGAGGTACTGGTTGTTCAAAGCATGGTAACCACGTCTGAATTGTCAAGAGTGGGGTGTGCAACTGTGCCTGGGTGCAAAGTTCACAGTCTCAGGTGCTCTGAGTAGAGAGGAGGGGAGCAGGGGCTGTGTGTTACCTTCTTGTGCAAGGCAGGGACTGCTCTAGGAGCCTGTTCAGAGCAGTGATGATTCCTCTCCTTACAGGCCAGTGTGATGAGGCTTTGATCAAAAGAAGTATTTGTGGGCAGTAGAAGGCAGGAGCCTGACACATCCCCAAAGGTCCCCTGTTGTGACAGCCCTGCCTAACACTCAGGGTTGAGCCACTGCGGTGATGGGATCTTGCTGTGATGCTGCCAGCCGTAGAACCACAGAATCCCAGCCTGGTTTGTGTTGAAGGGAGCTTAAAGCTCCTCCAGTTCCACCCCCTGCTCTGGGCAGGGACACCTTCCACTAGAGCAGGTTGCTCCAAGCCCCTGTGTCCAACCTGGCCTTGAACACTGCCAGGGATGGGGCAGCCACAGCTTCTCTGGGCACCCTGTGCCAGCGCCTCAGCACCCTCCCAGGGAAGAGCTTCTGCCCAAGAGCTCATCTCAATCTCCCCTCTAAATCCAGGCTAGCTGTTTTGGGGGGCTGTAAGGCAGTGTTTCATAGGCAGCTTTTCTTTGGTTTAGCAGTTCCTGCCATAGAAGCGCAGGGGCCCTGCAGAAAGCTCCTCAGTGTCGCACTCCCCCTGTGCAGCCTCAGGACAAGTGTTCTCCCAGTGTGGCTGGAGGGCAGGAGCTACCGCAGCACAGACTGGAGGGCTCTCCCCACCTCGTAAATGAGGTGACACATAAATGACTCACTGACAAGGGCATCGTTGGGTATAAACCACCAACCGCTGGAGCCCTGCAGCGGGGACAGCCCGAGGAGGAAGTGCAGCAGGTACTGGCCATGGGTGGAGCAGCAGCATGCTGTTATCTGCACTAATGGGCTTGGCTGTAATTACACTTGGAAACTAGGTGGAAGCCTCAATTAAAATGAGATATGGATTCTAAAGTGATACATGTCGACCTGGCTGAGTTCTCTCTGCTGAGAAGCCAGCAGTCCTGGTGCTTGGTTGGCTGGTACGTGCTTCAGTTTGGGAGTCGCTTCGTTGGCAGCTGGAGGAGGTGCATGCACAGCATGCTCTACACGTAGCTGCAGGCAAGTCTGTGTGGAGGTGAGGTGCTCTGTGCTCTCTGAAAGGGAAATAATCTGGCTTTTGGGCTGTTTTATCTCTGCCTGGTCAACGCAGCTGCAAGGAGCAAAGAAGACAGACTTTGAGCTGTAAATCAGCAACAACGTTCAATTCAAAGGTCAGATCCCACCTGTAGTAGTTTTCTGGCTCTGCTGAGGGCAGCGTTGAGCTTCTGACAGCTTGGATGGTAGAGTTCAATTACAAGGTTGTAGGGGATTAGTTTGTTTTTCTCCATGGGAAGAGTGTATTTGGTACAGAATCAACTTACGTGTCTCTGGAGCTCTCTTTCAAACCTGAGATTCTCTTCAAGTCCTTCCAAACAGTCTGGAGCAATATTGATGGCAGCAGTAACTACAATGACTGATGAGGAAGAGCCTCTCGTGTTGCAGGGACCTGCACAGTGTTCACTCACAGGAGGCTTTGCTGTTTGTGTGTCCGTGCTCCTTAGTGTTCTGTCCGAGGGTGCTGTGGCAGCTTCCCAACAGTGCCTGGCTTCCTCCAAACCCTATTCCCAGTGCTAGGCTGGATTTGAGGCTGAGGTGCTGCTGGTTACTGGGTGACCTCAGAAGACAAGTGGTAGTTGTAGCTTGTCCCTCCTGGGGGCACAATGTGCTGGGAGGTGCTTGGACCTGGAACCAGATGCACCAGCGCTGCAGAATCGCTTTGAAACCGGGCTGCTTGTATGTAGAGAAAGAGCAAGGTTAAGAATGTTCTCAGATTTATGAAAAGCGTTAGTGTGTGTCATCCATCTGTGCTACTACCCCCACTGAGACAGGCTTCTTACACTGCATACTGAAGGGTGTAATTGATTTGGGCCACATGGTCTGATGTGAGGTGTCCCTGCCCATGGCAGGGGGGTTGAAACTAGATGATTTTAGGATGATCTTACTAATAATAATTACTTTCCAATCCAAACCATTCTATGATTCTCTAAATGACTGCACTGTGAACCAAAGAGACACTCAACTTCCTGAGGAATTTCTGGCTCCTCAAGTTCTGATCTTTTTTCCCTGCCTTTAGGCTGACTAGATCCGCAGTTTTCTGTCCTTGAAAGATCTGCCCTGACATTAGATTTAAATTATCTGGTCAGCCCAGAAAAGAGAAAACACATTTGGTGTTTGTGACATTCCTTAAGGGCTACTTGTCTTATTTGGGAAGTGGCAGACAGGATGATTAATCATCAGCTTGGGATTCATCCTACTGCTGGAATAGACCTTAGACACTTTCTCCTATGAGCAGATTAATAACGACTGTGTAATCAGCAGCAGCGTGGCTGCTATGGGAAGACAAGAAGAAATGCACTGGATTTTAGGAAAGCTGATGTTGGGAAAGGGAGCAGAGCAGGCTGCTCCCACAGCATGGCTGGAGCGAGCTGCAGTCATGTGGAGGTGATGGAGAATTCCCAAAGGTGACATGGGACAACCAGTGCTGGAGGAAGGAGCATGTGTGGTATGTATAGCCCCTGTCTTGTACATTGGGTTGTCATGTGGGACCTCCTGAAGCCCCTTTGCAGCCCCTGTCTCTGCAGCCACAGGGCTGATCCTGGCACTGGTTTCCATTCCTTGTTCCTGGAATGAGCACAGACCTGCCAAATGCCCTGTGTCAGTAATGCAGATGGGGTTTGTAATAGGAAGATTTTAGCTGCTGGGCTTGTCCAGTGCCAGGCTGTGGGAAGAAGCCCTCATTGTGTTCCTTTCCTTACAGCTCTCGGAGCTGTTTCTCTATCAGTTGTCAGCACAGGATCTCGGCCCATCCGAATTGTTTCACCTTGTGTCCCAAATTAATAATTCAGAAAGGTTTCATGAATGTACCCCTGAAGCCTGGGAATAGTTGAGATGTTGGAATGTTTCCCCTTCTCTGAAACACGTCTGTCTCATAGATGTGTTTCTTCCAGAAGGCCCTGGAGAAGGAACCATGAGACAGAGATTACCTTTGATCACTACAGAAGCACCAAGCTCCCAGCTTCAGGTGTATGCTGTTCTGTTGTCCTCCACTGCCTGTTGTGAATGGCCCTGACACAACTTCAGCTCTGCTTTGAGCTATACACCTGGGATTTGGTGGGCTTTGGTAGGACTGAGGTCTGATAAGGGTCTTTTGAGAAAGAGTAAAAGGAAAAGAGGGGAGTGGGGGAAAAGAGGCTACATGGGAGGAAATTGTGTTAACAGACTCAGGATCAAGATCCATATGGTGAGATGGGTTTGCTCCGTTGGCCTGGATGTACCTGGAGGACATTTCTTTGCCTAGATGTAATCAAGGCTTACTCAACCAGAGCTGGTTGTCTTGAGCCAAGAGGGAAAAGGCAGCTGTCATGAAAATAAGCGATGT
The DNA here is from genome assembly GCF_000696875.1 of Nestor notabilis. NCBI lineage: Eukaryota > Metazoa > Chordata > Aves > Psittaciformes > Psittacidae > Nestor > Nestor notabilis. The sequence goes on along the minus strand of NW_009938732.1, from coordinate 46,778 downwards.
AGTTACTTAGAAGTCCATCCTTTCCACTAGGATTCAGCGTTGCAGACTCAACTTGGCAGCTTCCTCAGAGGAAGCCTTTGGCCGTAGGATACTTCCTGATGGTGCTTAGCAAAGGTTTTCAATATTCCAGCCTTTAATTCCCTCCTGAAGAGTCGCTGCTGCTTCTCGTCTCGTAACGGCCAGAGCTGCAGGAGCAGCAGAGCAGACACTGCCCAACTGTGGTGGTACCTGGGGTCTGTGGGTTTGCCCTCAGGGAACAAGCTGGGGAAGAGCTGCACATGACTCATGGGGAGCCTTGGGGGGGGTGTGTGTGATGGATTTGACTTCCTGACAGCGTTCCTGAGGACAGAGCCTGGGCGTTGGAGACCCTGTCGTGTGGCTGCTGAATTACAGGTGAGCTTCCAACACTTCTGGCTGTTGATGTGGGGATGTGGGAGTAGACCAGGAATGGGTCGTGCTTGAAACAACTTAAGGACAGCATATAACAGTCCTGTGCTTTGTGCTGCTCCACAGATGTAGTGAGATGCATCTCCCTAGCTAGAAATGACTGAATGCTGAGATGCCAGAGCCTCCGGATGCATCAGCGCTTCTTTGACTCAGTACATCCATGAGGATTTATCTGTATTTCTGTTCCTGTAGAAATGGCTTTCTCGTGTCTTCAAAGTGATCTGTTTGAATTAAACATCAGAGAGTGCTTTTGATAGAGCTGTGCCAACAACAGGGTGCGACTGGGGTATTAAAAATGAGCTGATGTGTTCTGGAGAACACCAGAGCCAGGCTATTCCTGAGTTTCTTGTATAGCTTCTGCTGTAATTTGCATTTTCTTGTAGCCAACTGCCTTCCCCGGTGCCTGGAAATGGTTGTTACGTAGCATATCAAATCTGAAAAAGGAAGAACAGTGAATACACATGGGCGCAGGGTGGGCTGTGGTGCTGCTGTGCGAAACTGCTCATCCCGGCAAACGCAATTTGTCGTTGGGCACAACCACCACGAGAGGGAGCTTGGAAGCAAAGAGCTGATGCATCATCGTAGAACAACAGCCTGGTTTGGGTTGGAAGGGACCTTAAAGCTCCTCCAGCTCCAACCCCTGCCACGGGCAGGGACACCTTCCACTAGAGCAGGTTGCTCCAAGCCCCTGTGTCCAACCTGGCCTTGAACACTGCCAGGGATGGGGCAGCCACAGCTTCTCTGGGCACCCTGTGCCAGCGCCTCAGCACCCTCACAGGGAAGAGCTTCTGCCTCAGAGCTCATCTCAATCTCCCCTCTGGCAGGTTCAAGCCATTCCCCTTGTCCCCACTGAGCTTTAAGGTCCCTTTCAAACCAAACCATTCTATTATTCTACTCCCATAAGAGTCTTCATTTACCCCGTTTGCTTCTGCTGGCTCCACACTGTCTGTAGAATGGCTCCAGAAGGTGGCCAGAGTCCCTGTGATAAATCCAGACCAGGACCCTGCCTTCATGTCACAGCAGTGAAATAAATTCTTTTCTTTCACCCACACCCCAGCTGGCTGGTGCTCAGCTTCCAGTAGCATCCATGAGCCCAGGGGTGGTGCCTCAACATGCCAGGAAAGGCTTCTTCTGGGGTCTGGGGGCTCCTCTGTCACATCCCTGTGCATCCTTCCTGCCATTGCAGTGCTCCTGCTGCAGCAGAGCCACGTCTGCGATGTGAGCTGCTCACAGAGAGCTGATCTTCTCGATGCCATCAACATTTGACATCATGAGCATTTGGAACCACAGAGGGAAAGTGCACTCAGCATCCCCAGATGTTTGTATGTGACACTGTCCTTGTCCTGCCACACACAGAGCTCAGACCTCAAGGCCAAGGGCAGCACTGGGAATCTGTTCCTGCGTCTGGGTACAGCCACCCCCTCCCAGCCACTCTTTGCTTTGAGCCACACAGAAAAGTAGATTGGCTTTAACTTTTGGGCTGCTTTTTTGTCCCAGTTATCAGAAGACTCAATTTTTCTGTAGCTGAAAAGTGCTGCATTTTCCCTTCCTGCACCCCAGGCCACAAGCTCTGTGTGTCCTGACAAGCTCTGTCCTTACATCCCTAGGAGTATTTGGCCCCCTCCCAGCCACTCTTTGCTTTGAGCCACACAGAAAAGTAGATTGGCTTTAACTTTTGGGCTGCTTTTTTGTCCCAGTTATCAGAAGACTCAATTTTTCTGTAGCTGAAAAGTGCTGCATTTTCCCTTCCTGCACCCCAGGCCACAAGCTCTGTGTGTCCTGACAAGCTCTGTCCTTACATCCCTAGGAGTATTTGGGAAGTGTAAGAGGGACCACAGCAAACGGCCTGGGCTGACTTACAGCGGATGCCTTGGTGGGAACTGGGGAGCGAGCAAGAAGCACGATCTCCACAGCACTTATTTTGGGGCATTTTCTGTTTGCCAGGATGTGTTTCTGTTGCTTTGGCTCCCACAGGTCCTATGTGATTGTGACTTTTTCCAGCAGCAGCAGCAATAACAATCCCCTATGACAGTCCCGTGCTGCCTTTTGGCATTACCGGGGGGTCTGTGAGGGTGGGCATCTAGATGAGGGTGTGGGGACATGAGCTTTTCAGGTGTGGAACAGGAACCAGGTTGATCAAAGGCTTGTAGGGCTTCACTGAGCTGCCAAACCAGGGTGCGAGCTGGGAGTTAGCACCAGTTCCTCCTCTGCCTCCACAGGAAGGACTCCCACCTGGTTCCACATTCAGCTGGAGACATGTCCCAGTGAAGTCCATCAGCCCATCTGCATGTTCTGTCCACATCTGCTCGGCCAGGAGGACCTTACCTGCCCACCTCATGGAGTGAGCAGACAGATGGGCTTCCAGTGCACCTTACCCAGACGAGGGACGAGGTGCTGCTCGCCGGCTCTGGCAGGAGACACTCACCTCTTCTCCCTGGCCCCGTGGACTTGCTCTGCTCACCACCACCTGCAGAAGCTCAGTGTTTATCTAACCCCCACTAGTGCCACTCTCACAGAGCCGCTGCACAGCGTTTCCCCTGTTAACACGCCCAGAAAGCACCCTTTAACGCAGTGGTGATATTCAAGCAGGGGAGGTATCTGGGTTTCTGGTTTGAAGCAGTCAGTTCCCTCGCTCCAGCCTCTGCTCCACATCCGTGGCTGCCGCCTTCCCCATGCAGCTGCGAGGGACATTACATGTGCAAGAGGAGTCGGGGCTGCCTGCCCGGCACGCTGCTCACACCGCTGCGACCGCTGCGCGCACAGCCACGGCCTCCAGGATGCTGCACCTCAAAGTCCAGTTTCTGGATGACTCCCAGAAGATCTTTGTGGTTGATGTAAGTGGGTATCATGTCCTTATTGAGGGGGGGTTGTGCTAATTGTTGAGGTCTTTGCTGCTCTGGAGGGTGGTGTGGTCTCTGATAGCTTCTGGGTTTCAGCTGAATCTGAACCAAGAGATGATAGTGCTGATTGCTAAGTGCTTTCAGCACCAACACGCTCCTGCTCTCCCCTGTTACTGGCATTATTTATAAAGGAAAAGGAATGGCTTTTACTTATCTGGTGTCATCTTTTGGAATCAGCTAATATGAAGTGATGTTCTTGACAAGTGTCGAGTTCTTCTCTCATTTGTCCTGCTGCCAATATGAGCATTCAACAAGGAAGAGAAAACTGAGAACAGAATAAAAATAGCATGTTTAGGCAAATTACCCCTGGTGAGAAACATCTGTGTGCAGCTCTCCCTGGGCAGTCAGCTGAGAAAGAAAACTGTGTGGGTTTGTGAATAGCTGAGGAAAAAACCTTTCCATATCTTATTGTCTGCATGACAGTGTCCCACAACATAGTCACTAATAATGCACTTTTAATAAATGCTAGCTCTGAAATAGGTTTTAAATGTTAAGTATTAATATTTATGGTGTTAGAGATACATATGCATACAGGCAACTGAACTAGATATAGCTTGACTATTTGTTAGAAACATCTTTGTGCAGGTCTGATCGAGCATTTGCTGTTGGTTAGGATTTGATCATCTGAGTAGCTAATTGAATTAGCTAAGCCATGTGCACCTGTTCTAGCACTTACCTGCAGCTCTGGTGGGACCAGAGTGCTCAATATAAAGTTGTTTTTTCCAAGTCCTATTCCATTTCTCAGCCTTCCCTGTTCTCCAGGTTCTCAGCACAGCCTGAGAACTGCTCGGGCTCAGGCGCACTGCTCAGTTTCTCTGCAACAGCACTTTGCACGACAGAGGATTGTAAAGCAATTCCATCCCTTGGCACAGTATGGAAGTGGTTTGATTTAGTTTAATTAATGTATCCTAAACCTGGAGTCAGCTTGAAAATGAGATTAGTCATTTTTAAATGTCTTTTTGTGTTGTTTTTTCCATGTTGATTAGATCAGGGCACAGTGAGAGACCGTTCAAAAGCTGATGCTGGTACAATGTTGTTGCCTTTTTTCCATCTCTGCTTTCTTACATACCCAAACCACAGCACTATAGTGCTGCACGACATGTTATTGCAGCAAAGAGCTTCCATTAGAGGAACTCCTGGTCATTTCCTTTTTTAGCATGGAATGGTATTGGAAACCCCTTTTAGGCATTTCATGCATTTGATGCTCTCTGGGTATGGTAAATGAGAGGTTGAATTAGTGACTTCTCCATTACAAAAGGACTGCTTTGGGCTAAGTTTTGAGCAGATATTTAAAGCAACTCTTCCTAAACCCACCCTGACTTTGGAAAGCTCTTTTGAATGTGCAGTATTTCAGTGTAATGGGAGGGAAAAGGACAAAAGAGAGAAACCACAGAGGGCCTGATCCCTCCTTGCACCCGGGATGTGCCTCTCTCCCTGCCTCACATGGGTATCACAGCTGCCAGCACGTGAGTGAGGTCTCATTTCCAGCCTGGATTTGCATGGGAATGAGTTCTTTTCTGACTGCTGGTCTGGGAAGGCTCCTGCTCCCATCCACATCTTTGCTGACAGCCGGGACCTGGCACCTCTCCATGGCCACTGAGCTCCCAGGATTTCCTTCAGCTGCGTGCTGGAGGTGGTTCCGGGATGGCACCCGGCAAAAGCCCCCAGGGGTGGAAGGCAGGAGCCTGACACATGCCCAGAGGTCCCCTGTTGTGACAGCCCTGCCTAACACCCCAGGTTGAGCCACAGCGATGATGGGATCCTGCTGTGATGCTGCCAGCCATAGAACCACAGAACCCCAGCCTGGTTTGCGTTGAAGGGAGTTTAAAGCTCCTCCAGTTCC
>NW_009938732.1:36558-41557 GCF_000696875.1 Nestor notabilis | reverse complement strand
GGGCAGGGACGCCTTCCACTAGAGCAGGTTGCTCTAAGCCCCTGTGTCCAACCTGCCCTTGAACACTGCCAGGGATGGGGCAGCCACAGCTTCTCTGGGCACCCTGTGCCAGCGCCTCAGCACCCTCACAGGGAAGAACTTCTTCTCTATAATAATTTCTCCCGTGGTAGAGCCCGGCACTGGGGGGCACCAGGATCCCCTGCCCCAGTGCCCAGGGACACAGTCACAGATGTCCTTTAATGGGTTTAGTTGGTTTCTTGCACTGGGAGGAGATGCTCGTGCAAAGCTGCTCCCTTCCGCCCCTGGATACCTACATCCGTTTCTCTCTGGAAATGCTTTAAACAGTGTCCTGAGCCTGGGCAGCCTCTGGAGCCCTCCCAGAGCAGCACTGAAAGGACAAAGCACTTTGCAGCCGGGCAGACAAAGCCTGGGCATCTCTGCAAGTGGAATTTGCTACAGGGCAAGATTCAGAGGGAAGAAAAAAAGAAAGAAACCAAACAAGCCCAGAGAGACTAATGGCCGGGGCTGAGGGAAGGACAGAGTCTCCTGTCGTCTTGTGTCCCTTTTGATGAGTAAAGGTAGGAATTTTTGACAGAACATGTGCAGAACTGGCACGGGGAACACTGGGGCTGGGGGCTTTTGGTGCAAGGCGTTCCCTGCCAGCTGCGGCCATGCAGGAGCCACCAGCATGGAAAGTGTCTCCGAAGGCGGGGAAAGATCACACCAAATGCCAGGAGCTCTCAGTTCCCCCTGACACAGACCTGGGTGCAGCAGCCCATGCTATGGGGAATGCTGCAGAGATACAGCTTTGCTGCTGGACCACAAGTGCTGCCAGTGTCCTGCGGGATGGGTGTCCGTGTCCCGCTGTGTCCCATATATTGCTGTCTTCCTCTGGGTGTGCCTTTTGCTTTCCCACCCTGCTCACAGTCCCCGCTGCTTCCAGCAAGGAGCGGAGGGGCACGTCCAGGGTTTCTGCCTGCGGGTGCTAACCTGGCCCTGCAACGCCAAAGCACATTTAGGGTGGGATGTGGGGCAGCTCCTGCCTTGCCCCACTGCCCTCACCCGATGCCGTGTGGGGCTGCTGCTGCCAAGCACAAGTGTACCCAGCTCTGCGGCAAGGGTTGGTACCCCACAGACCAGGATGGGACACGTGTGAGCAGCACTCCAAGAGGGACGGGCTGTGAAACCAGCCCAGCACCAGCTTTCACTGGCCTCCCAGGCCGTGTGTCCCCAGCAGCAGGTTTCCCTGGGGCCGAGCGGGTCGCTCCCAGCAGACATGTGGTGGGTAATCACCCAGTAAGAAATGCTTGTCTTTCCTGGCTGCCTGACAAAGACCAAGGCCTTTCATGCTAGAAGATTCCAGCTTGGAAATAACCACTTGTAATGGTTTTAATTACCCTTGTGATGTAGTCATTTCGAGGAGAACCGGGAGTGCTGCGGAGCCAATGCTGTTATTACGCTATCACTTTCCAGCAGCCTTTCAGCACGGAGCCAGCAATTTCATCCCAGGAGAAGCCAGGAAAGGTGGTTATTATGTGCATCACCACCAGCAGCTGGGTCCCTCCCATCCCTGCCACAGGGAGCTGCAGCCTGCCTCGACCTCTACCACCCAAAATGTTGTGAATGAGGAGCTGCCAAACCCGGCCTCCCTGCTCCAGCTTGCACTGAGCCCCGTTCAACTGTGGTCTGAGCAAGGAGCAGCAGGGTTTTGGTTGGGGTGGGAAACTGCCAGGTTCACTTCTGGAGCTTTCTACGGTGTTTTCCACAGTCTGGGTTGTTCCCAGCCACATCCCACAGGACGGCAACAAGTCAAGCAAAATGTGCTGCGAGTGTCTCTGTTTACTGGGAATAACAACAGCCTTGGCCTCCCTTATCCGCAGGTGGTGCCACTTAATTAGCATTGTTAAAGCCCATGGATGACCCAGGGCACAGCATCTCTGCAGGGTGCTGTTGCTGTTCATTACCATTATTAATAGCAGCTTGTCCCCAGCAGTCCCGGTGCCGGCTGTCGGGGCACACAGGCTCACTGCACAGGTTTGAGGTGTGCTCCTGTTCGCCATGGCCATCCCTGGTTCAGGCTCATCCCAGGGACTGCTCAGGCATAGAGCTGCCCAGACAGTGGGAGTTGCAAAAGGCGAGCCCAAAGCAAGAGTTCTTTCCTGTCCTCCCCGTTCTGGTTCACATTCCTTAATAAAGGAGAGAAGAGGTGAGAAAGAACCTGACTTCCAAGAGACCTAAGGGGCACAGGGTGTGCAATCGTCCCGTCCCACACACTGAACCCAACAGCACTTATTGAATAAGATTTTGCTGCAGCATGATCAGGAAAAGCCCAACAGCTCCTCCCAGGGTGAAGGCAGGAGCTAAAACTTCTCCCCTTTCTCAACTGAAATCCCCCCACCGCTGCTGTCCCCGTTGCCTAACCCACTACTTCCATTCTGCTTCTTTGCCAGCAAAAGTCCTGTGGGAAAGGGCTGTTCAACCTCACCTGCAGCCACCTCAACCTCACGGAGAAGGAGTACTTTGGGCTGGAGTTTCGCAGCCAGGCTGGGAACCAGGTGAGTGCAGCTCGCAGTGATGCTGCTCCATGCTGCATCCTCCTGCACGGCTGGGCTGTGCTAACACCTCCCTGAAACACCCAATGGAAGATTTCAATGAAAAGTGATGCCAGAAACCCTCTAAAATGGAACTTATGAGGGGAGCCAAAAGCTCGTTGGCAAAGCCCTGGTGGTAGCCATGGTCCATGGGGTTTATCCACAGCTGCTCCTGCAGGACAGCTCACTGCAGCCCCAGAGCTGGCCAAGGTTTCTGTACTGCACTCCAGCATGCTGCTGCTTTTATTCCTTTTCTCTTGTGCTGTTTATTCACCCAGTTCTTCATCGCCTTATTATTCCAGGTCTGGTTGGAAGCACTAAAGCCCATAACAAAGCAAGTCAAAAGTAAGTATTTAAAGAAGAATATTATTCTAAGCGAGTGCCAGTGACAGACTAATGCAGACACATTGGTGCAGTGTTATTGCCTGGGGACAGGGCCTCCGGTCCCAGCATTTACCTGAGCTCATTTGGAAGCGTGAGGCTGGGCAGGGCTGTTTGCAAAGACACCACACAGTCCAAATAAAACCCTGTAGAACTTACCACTGCCTTTGCAGTCTGGTACCAGCACCATTTAGGCTCAAGCTGTTCATAACCTGACAGCTTGGTGGAGGAGCAGAGGTGGCTGCGTGCGTGTTCGCACCCCTGCAATGAACCAAAACAGGTTTTCCCCTAATACATGATGACCAGGACGTGGCTGAGAGCATGAGGCCACTGCCCCAGTGTTTGCCATGGGGCATCCCTCCTGGCAGGGGTCTTGGCAATGTAGAGAATCACTGGGGCCACAATTGCTGGAATTGGAGTATTGGGAATCACAATACTCTTTGGTATTGTTGAAGTATCCGGTGCCTTGTTCACCTTCACTGGTAACACTGGGGATTTGGACAGGCTGGTTGCTGGGGGCAGGCTGGAGTTCCTGCTGTTCAGGGTCCAGAGTAATTTACTCTGTAAGGAGCATGTGTGAAGAGAGTTGTAAATGTTCTCCATAGGCATGTAAAAGAAAACTTATGAAGGTGTTGTGTTTTAAGATCCTAAGGAGGTTCTTTTCAAATTTATGGTGAAATTTTTCCCAGTGGACCCCGGCCATCTGAGAGAAGAGCTGACCAGGTACGTGCTTGTTCTGTCACTTTCTTACCACCCAGTCCTGTATATCTGCAATTGCAAAGCACACATTTAATTCCTTACCTTCATCCACCCGAACCTACCTGTGAGCAGCCCTTATCCCAAGCAGCAAAGTTCTGTGCTTCACAAAACAAACCCCCAGAATCTTTTCTTGATCCTCTGTTTCTAAACAAAACCCACTTGAGGGATCAGATCTCTGAAGAGGCTGCAATGTGTTTCCTGCCAAAGCCTTTAGCAGCTGGGCACCAGGTCTGACTGCACTCAGTCTGGCTCCTGCCTCAAGCTGTGTTCTGAAAGAAGTAACTTTAATTTTACTGTTTAAAATGACATTGTTAGCACCTATGTTTATAGAAACAGGAACTAAGAATAAGACAAAGGCAGCGCTTCTGCAGAACATTAGCCCAGGGTGATGCAAATGCCCTCCTAAACATAAAGAAATGTTAACTCTGAAACCTACTAACTTCAATGGCAAGGGTGTGCTGGTTGTGGTGGTGCCCTGCTGCAGCCTTCTCCAGGGGCTCTGTGCTCCTCCATTAGCCCCAGAGACCTGCATCCCTTGGGCTGAAACATGGGCGAGGGCAGCGGGAGGCGTGGGGCTGGCAGCAGAGCCCTCACTGCTCGGCCCAGTGCCCGCACCAGTGCTGAGCCCGGCTCCCGCCCAGGGCACGCTCCTGTCCCCTCCACAGGTACCTCTTCACCCTCCAGATCAAGAAGGACCTGGCACAGGGGCGGCTGCCCTGCAGTGACAAGAGCGCGGCGCTGCTCGTGTCCCACCTGCTGCAGTGTAAGGGCAGGGGATGGTGCCCCTTCCCCAGGGACAGGGTGCTCAGGGGCGCTTTGGCTGTGTGGCCATAGGTCCCCCTGCAGAGACCACTCACAGCCTAACCCACACTCTTCCCATGTCCCCTGCAGCAGAGCTGGGTGACTTCCACGAGGAGACAGACCAGGAGCATCTGGCATCCCACAGGTACCTGCCCAACCAGGAGTACCTGGACCACAAAATTATGCACTACCACCGGAGACACAGGTAAGGGCTGCTCCGACCACGGCCGCCCGCTCGGAGCATCCGCTGGGCGCCTGTTGTTGGGGCTGTTCCCATTAGCAGCAGTGGGTGGGATGCCCCTGTGCGCACATCCAAAATGGCAGCTTTTCAGCCCGTTTTAGCAGCTGCCTTCTCACCTTTGTTGTTTCCTGGCACATCTATGCCTGCAGAGGGAAGACGCCGGCAGAGTCGGAAGCTCAGCTGCTGGACGTGGCCAGGAAGCTGGGGATGTAACGGGTATGTGCGC
>NW_009938732.1:34339-36514 GCF_000696875.1 Nestor notabilis | reverse complement strand
CTGGAGATGTACGGGATCCGTCCGCACCCTGCCAGCGATGGCGAGGGGCTGCACATCAACCTGGCCGTGACACACATGGGGGTGCTGGTCCTGCGGGTGAGCCTGCGGCTCGGGTGGGCTCCCAGCACCCAGCCAGGGCTGCTTCTCTCCAGGGACATCCCCTTTAGTTGCTGGGGGGACACCCCTTTTCCTCTGCATGCTCCAAACCCTCCCCAGTCCTACAAAGGAGAGCACACCCCACCAGACCTTGGGTGCAGAGGTGATGCTCTGGGGCATGGTTGTGGGGCTCATTGCCACCATCCCCAGCAGCGCTCCCAGCTCAGTGCCGCCATGTCCACTCTGGCTCTGTGTGCACATGTCACGGCAAGCATGGCTGTGTAAGCACCACAGGTTACATGCCTGTCTCACACGTGTTCACTGTGTGATCCTCCAGCCTCCTCTCGTCTGTGCAGTTGCACAGGGCTGTAATCACAGCACAATGAGCCCAGAGCTCCTCACAGCCATTTCACACCAGCTCATTTCAACCTGGGAATAACTTGCCAGAGCAGAAAAAAAGGACTGTAACTCCTTGCTGTGGATCTGCTGCTCCTACTGTGCTGCCAGAGCCGAAACAACCATGATCAGGACATCTGTGAGCCCCTTAACTCTGGGGTCTCCCAGAAAGCTGACAGGGTCTCGGTGCCTCAGCACAGGGTGAGGCAGGTTTAGGTGGTCCTGCCATGACACCAGTGCTCTGGGGCTGTGCCTGGACAGATGTGTGATGAGAATAAGGGGAAAGGGAAACTTGCAGCCTGCTAACGCTGGGTCTAAAAGCATGGGAGTGAACTGAGCTCTGCTACAAGTCCCAGCAAAGAGAGGAGGGTCTTAGTTCTTTTGGGGGGCTGATTCTCTACTAACTCATGTGGTGTTCCAGCTGGGACAGTTAGGACTCTGCCTGGATCTCTATGAGGTTCGTCTTGAGATCCTGAGGCAGAGATAGGACCTGAACCTCAAGTTCCACCTGTAGGACCAACTGATGGAGAGGAGGGTCAAATCCCAGCAGCCCTTCCCAGACCCCAGCAGCACCGAGCTGCATCAATCTCATGCAGTGTCCTGCGAGCTCAGGACTTGGCCTGTTGTATCACTGTATTCCCAGCTTGCCTTGTCTGTACCTGCTGCGCGTGTCCTTGCAGGGCAATACAAAGATCAACACCTTCAACTGGTCCAAAATTCGCAAGCTGAGCTTCAAGAGGAAGCACTTTCTCATCAAGCTCCATGCAAACATCTCAGTAAGTACCAGGCTCGGAGCAGTAGCTGTGGATTGCAGTCCCCAGTTGTGAATCACCTGCATTTCCGCTCCCGTCCCGCCATGGGGGTGACACTGCACTGCCTGGAGCCACTGGGGTCCTTGTTGGATCACAGGGGCGAAGAGCAGAGCCCGGCCCCGCACCCTGACATGGGTTGTCTTGTCTCTGTCGACGCAGGCGCTGTGCAAGGACACGCTGGAGTTCACGATGGCGAGCCGCGATGCCTGCAAGGCCTTCTGGAAGACGTGTGTGGAGTACCATGCCTTCTTCAGGCTGTCTGAGGAGCCCAAATCAAAGCCCAAAGCCCTTCTGTGCAGCAAGGGCTCCAGCTTCCGCTACAGGTAAAGTCCCAAGGGAACAACCAAACCACAGCTCTAAGTCTCCCCTTTATGTCAGCCCTGGCTGGGTGGATGATGCCCAAAAGCTGCTTTTCTTGGAGAGACCATGCCTTGGTCCTGCTGCATCCCCTCACCTCTGCTGCAGCCCCAGGCTGGGGCTGGTGGTGCTGCTCACACCTCTCCCTCCATGCTGCAGCGGGAGGACGCAGCGGCAGCTCCTGGAGCATGGGAGGAAGGCAAAGATGAAGAGCCTGCCCTTTGAGAGGTACCGGGGGGCATGGAGCGGGGCAGTGCTTGGGTAGTGGTTGGGGGGGATAAGACCCACGCACCCACCCGTGCTATGGGTCTTGCAGGAAGCACTACACATCCCGCTACGACGAGAGGCAGTGCCGCTCCTCCCCGGACCTCCTGACCGATGTCTCCAAGCAGGTATGTGCCCATGGCGGCAGTGGGGGGCAGAGCCATGCCCTGGGAGTCTTGGCACTGCAGAGCTCCACTGGAAGCTGAGCTGGAAGCTCTAGGTCTTGCTGCCAGCCCCGCTCTGCCCCACT
>NW_009938732.1:33989-34293 GCF_000696875.1 Nestor notabilis | reverse complement strand
TGGCTCCTACCATGCCAACGGAGCACACGCCTCTGAGCCCACGCTGGACACCCGGCGCTGCAGCTCCACCGTGGAGGTGACGTTTGCTGCCGAGCTGGAGCGCTCCAAGCCTGAAGCGTCCCCGTCCTTCCTGCCCCACTCCAAGAGCTCGTCTGCCTTCCCTCTGCTCTATGCTGAGCTGGAGCTGGAGCGGGCATGGGAGCCCCCCGACCTCTTTGGTGCCAGGAACCCCTTGACATCCTTTCGGCCCCACCAGCAGTTTGCTGGGAACAGTAAAAGCACCTCAGTGGGTAACATGCGGGAC
>NW_009938732.1:0-33849 GCF_000696875.1 Nestor notabilis | reverse complement strand
CAAACCCCGCCAGGCAAAGCCCAAGCGGGCCTCAGGGCCGGGAGCTCCATCATGAGGCTGCGTGCATGGGGAGAACAGGGCAGAGCAGGTCGTTGGCTCACTCCTTCGATTACGGCCTTCAGGAGCAGCCCCCCAAGCGGTCCTGGAGCCAGTTGGACATGAAAACCATCCGCTTCCCCTTCGGCTCCGAGTTCCGGCCGCTGGGGCCATGCCCGGCACTGAGCAGCAGGAAAGGGGGAGCCTTTTGGCACATGCCTGCGCCGCAGGGGCCGGTGCTGGGGCCACGGCGCTCCACTGAGCGGTACCTGGGCAGCAGCACTGAGTCCAGCGACTCCGACCCCGACCTCCTGCCCGCCGAGCACTGCTCCCTGTATGGCCGTGTGCTGCGGGCACCGATGGCCCGCGTGAGGCTGAGCTCCGGCAGCCTGCAGCTGGATGAAGAGGATGAGGAGGTGTCCTTCGCCACCCGTGCTGCGGAGGACAGGACGTGCAGGTCCAGGTATTTCACTTAGGTGCCTGGCACCGGCAGGAGGTGGCTGGCACCCTCCTGCCCGCCGAGCACTGCTCCCTGTATGGCCGTGTGCTGCGGGCACCGATGGCCCGCGTGAGGCTGAGCTCCGGCAGCCTGCAGCTGGATGAAGAGGATGAGGAGGTGTCCTTCGCCACCCGTGCTGCGGAGGACAGGACGTGCAGGTCCAGGTATTTCACTTAGGTGCCTGGCACCGGCAGGAGGTGGCTGGCACTGACCTGGGGCCACGGAAGGGTTACACTCCTGCTTGTGAAACAGTGATGGTCTGTCTTGTGAGAGTGGTTTTAGCTGTAGAGGATGCGGTAATGGACAGCAGAGGAGTGTTCAGAAGTACTCAACCCCTATACCCCAGAGTGCAGAACAGGGGAAGAATCCCCTCCCTGACCTGCTGCTCACGCTCTGGGGGTGCAGCCCAGCACATGGGGGGGTTCTGGGCTCAAGCACACACTGAAGCCGGGTCATGGGGAGCTTCTCCTCACCCAACACCCCCAAGTCCTTCTCAGGGCTGCTCTCAGTGAATTTTGCCAGGAGCAGGGTGCTCAGGGGAGGTCAGAAACAGGTTAAAACAGAAAAACAACTGGGCTATGGGTACTGAGTGCATCACTGTCCCTTGTTTTAGAAGTTGGACAATAAAAATCACTTGTTCACAACAGAGTTTTGGGTTCCTTCTTCTGCCCTGTGATGCCTGCACCCCCAGCCCCACAGGCACCCAGAGGACATGTTCCCCTGCGCTTCCCCACTGCCCTCATTGCTCCATGGAGCTGCTGGGCTAGTTTCCCTCTCCTGCCACTGCTTCTGGCTCCCTCTGAGCCTTAACTGTCCCAGCACATGGGGAGACCCACTGAGATCCCTCAAAGCTGCTGAGAACCACCACCTTCTTGGTTGTTTGCCCTAAGAAATGCATTACATCAAGAAAGCACACTGTGAGGTTTGCTTTTGCTCCTGGATACCCTATGCCAAAGCTGTGACCTTGCTGCTCTGGCACATATTCTATTGGAAGAAGGAGTAGTCTTTCTAGTGATGGAGTTGTTCTTTCCCTTTCCCAAAGCTTTGCACCTTGGTAAGAGCAAGGACCACCCCTCAGTACAGCATGGATGTATGGCAGTCTGGGTGCATGATTTAGAGGGTTAAGGAAAAGCAGCATTTCAAACCCAGCCTCCACCACACACAGCCCTTCAGGAAGGTCCCTCATAGGCAAACCTACCAGCACCATCAGCGCCTGGAAGCATGAGGAGACACAAGGGAAAGGTAGCCCAGGTCAGCTTTAGCATGAGCTTGTGCCACCCAGAGGGATCCATGTAGAGCCATGCTGCCGAGAGCACCAGGAGCTGCCAGCTCTGGCATTCAGGACTATGCTGGGAAAACAGCACTGGGAAACAAGGACTTGGAAACTATTTTTGGATTTTTCCATTGAGTCAAGAGTGCTGGGGCACAGCACTGTGCCTTACGCATCCTACACAAGGGGCAGCAGCAACAAAGCGGCTCCTACGTGACACAAATTAACATCTCCAAGCTGAATTCATTGTGAAAACTACCTTTCTTGGGACTGACTGAAACAAAGGAACAATCCCAGTAAGCGGTGGCTCACATCAAGGAACAACTGAAATAGCTCTTGAGTGAGTCCTTCCCCTTTGTCCCTGCTCAGCCCTATTGGCCCAAAAGAACACCCAAGTGATTGTGTTTCACTAGGGAAGAAAACAAGGATGGAGAGGACGTGGAATGACTTAGGGAAAAGACACAGTACCTGAAAAAAGTGAGCTCTGCCAGCCCTCACCCAGCAGGGATTATATATATGTTAGGATAGAAGCAGCAGCAAAATGCACACAGTATAGAGAAAACTTCACTGTGGACAAGCACAAGACAGGTTTCAGTCTATTTACCTCATCTCTGCAGCAAGTGTTACTTCATTTACTGGGAAACCATGAGACAAGCCAACATCCATACCACTAAAACTCTGCAAAGAGGAAAATACATTTTATTTCAGTGTTAAGTCATAAAACAGTGTGGTAAAATCAGACCTTTAACAACTGCTAAACTTTATGCAAACACACTCAGGACCTATGCACTTCCCTATTCAGCTGTAGGCATTGGATCAAATGCAAGAACAAGCAGTTAGGATTCTACATGTACAGAAGTGGAGCATGAGAAGTCAAACCAAGGGGTTCCAGAATGGTCACACTGATAAAGGACTCATCTACCCAAGAACACATTTCTCCATTCTGAGATTCAGACTAGGATACTTCAGTATCAATTCCTCTCCATTTACCATGGGAAGCCCAGCAAACCAAGCTAGAAGATGGGTTTCCTGCAGGAATATCATTCCATTAGCTACCTGCCAGCAACAGAATACTACTGATTAAGTTACACACTTCATCAATAACTAACGTGGTGGGGAAAGACAACTGTTCTCTGGAAACCAGGAATACAGACATCCACTCTTGGGAGTTATAGTCTTATGATGCACAAGCTTCAGGTGCAGAAATGCCATGTGCAGTACAGTGACAGCTTCTGGAATGGACTGTGCTATGGGAGCAAGGCTGTATTATACACACATGGATGAGGTTCTCCCCACACTGCCCTAGGAGGTAAGTGAACATCCCACCCATTTCACAGGAAAAGGAGAGGCACCATAGTCCAGCAGCTTGTTACAGTCCTATCACACACAGGACAGGTCCCAGTTTCCCAAGTAATTTACTACCACCACCTACCCAGGATCGTGAAGAGTTGCACCAATGAAAGAACCTGTGTCAGCAGGTGAGAGCCACCAGTTACAAAATCCAGGAGGAAATGCCATCACCTCTCCCCTCAGTCTCTCACATAAAACACCTTAAAGGGGTGAAGTGACATGGAAGTAAAAACCATGGTTTTAGCTCCGAGAAATGGAGCTCCTTGAAGTGAGTTGTGGGTTGAGATTGCTGAAGTGAACCTGAGGTAACTGTGGCCCAGGCCTGTCTGTACCTTCACTCCACAATGCCGAGGTCACGATGGAGTCAGAGCACTCTGACATCTCTACCACGTTCAGCTGAACACCCATATCCTGAAGACTCCTCTTTATGAACAGAATCACAGTGAACGCTAGGGCTGCTCCATCCATTCCCTCTGGCATAGCTGCTGGTAGGTGTCCTCTGGACAAGAACAGCATGGGGGGACCAAACCTTTCCAAAGCAACCATGCAGTTCTGTGCAAGGAACACCTTTCTTGCACTAGAACACAAGTCTTACTAAAATCCAGAATAAAACACAACAGAACAAGCCCATGAAAGTTTACAGAACTTAAATATTTATTTTTAAACCATTTAAAACCCCCCGAAACATTGAAATAAGCTTCATCTATAAACAGATTTACAAGACTACCAACTACAGAAGCTAGAGGAGCACTACAATTTGTTTCTGTGATGCAGTTATTTTGTAAAGCTTCAGATCAACTGTATTTACAACTTTTGCTGCTTTTACATTTATAAAAATATTTATTTAATCCATAACATTATTGTTTTCAAAAACTATTTCCAGACTTTTTTCTCAGATATAAATTCTAATTGAATTTCAGTTCTATAGCAGATGAAAGTTTTCAACAGAAACATCTTTTTAAAATTAAAACAAGGAGTTAAAAGTAATTTATTTTTTTATTTTCTATTTTTTTTTTTACAGTGTAGGCACCATTGAAAATAATTGTCCTTGGCATATCTAACCACCATCTCTCACAAGTGTCCTTTATATAAAAACGATGTAATGGCAACGTTTGACTAGAAATGCAGTATTTACTTGCACACACCATTACTTTTTTCAGTATTTGGCAGATATATTTCAGATTCTTTAAAATGCCTTTTGTGCAAAAACAAAATGTGCAGGTCTGAACCATAAAATAAACACACCCAGCCTTTATCAAAAATAAATTTACACCCACAGTTCCACGTCTAAAGTACTGAAAAACAATCCCAGTTCAAAACTTCAGCATAATATACATACTGGGTCGAAAAAGGGAAAAAAACAACAACAAAAAAAAAAAACCAGAAGAGAAGATATTACCCATCTAAGCAGTACCATAAATATATAACTGAAAGCAACTTTATAGTCTTAACCTAGTTTTTATGGAAAAAAAAATATTAAAAAACTCACTCTGTACTGCACAGTACTACCTTTTTGTGAAAGAATATCTATAACTCAGTTATTTGCATATTAACTGGCAAATACATCTTTAAAATACACTTTCAGAAAAATTATAAACAAATGATGGTGATGTACTGTCTTTAATGTACTTAAGAACAAAAAAAAAGAAAAACCTGTGTATAAATATCTTACAGGAGAAACAACACCACCACACAGAACGCTGGTGTTACATGGATACCTGCTTGTGAGGTATGTATCATGCGACGCTCGGCTTCTCTGGCTCCCTTCCACCCAGGCATGTAGACTCAGAGAAAAGAAATTAAATTAAGTTAAACTGGACTTCAGGTTTTGTCCATTATTGCCAAAAGCCCCACCCCCTCAACTGTATTGCTCTAAATTTTCCTACCATGATGACCTAAGATTTGAGTGACTACTTCAAAACCTGGTCTAAAAGGTAATACACATACTGTACATCAGGATTGACCTGTTGCTACATATCACCTGCAAACTATTGACATATTGCTCTCAAATATATTTAATCATAGAGCTGCCTAAAATACTGTACCAATTGAGAATTAGGATAGATACTGTTGCAGGTTTATTCTTCAGGGCACAATAACTATATGCTGGTTGAAGCAGGTGCTACAGCAATACCCTTGCCACTACATTACATGTTCTGAATATGCTTGTGAAAAAGCTATTTTCTCTGAAGCTTGTTAGTGATTTACAAAAGTTTAACTCATGAATACAAAAGACCTGTACATCCCCCATGTACAGGAACAAAATATCATCAAAACATACTGTACTTGCACTTTCTATTAACTAAAGTAATGATTATTTCTAAAAGCAAAACTGCACCTCAACATTTATCAGATTAAACAGGTGAACTACAATTATTAAAAGTTGTTCTTTACAAAATAATTTCCTGAAAATATAAAACCATGTGCACTGCCACAAAATAGTTGAGTAGGTTCTTTCAAATCCTCAATCACCATCAATATGTTGCAAAGATCCAAAAGGCACAAGGAGCTCATGAGCTAAGCACTGCCAAGCTTGAAGTAGTTTTGGTGGGTTTCACTGGGTCCATACGAAACAGCAGTCAATTGTGTGAAGTTTCTTAGGATGAGTCATTGACAGAAAATCTACAGATGAAAATTGAAGGAAGAACTTTGTTAATGATATTGTTTCAGCCTGGCAAACAGCACATAACTGGTTTTGCACCACTGAACTAGTACATGGCTTCATCTCCACAGTGGGAAAAACCCACCAGAAGTGACTTTCTTAAAATATTCCCTAGAAAGATAAGTTACAGATTCTCTCACTCCCTTACTGTCTGTTGACACATTTACAACACAACTGCTGCCTAAATTCAAGGAAGCAAGGGATAAGAACTATAGTGAATCTGCAGCAGCAGATGACCAAACACATCTAGTAATTGTTATTATTAGTTGTAGTCTCAAACAGAAGCATTACATATAAATACCAAAGCTGAAAGTTTAAAGCACTGGACATAGCAGATCTTTCCATTTCACTAAACTATTCGAGTTTGTCCAACATACGAAGCCCAGTGTCAACCGACCTTTCCTGTGCATAAGGACTTGAGTTAAACTTTTTCTTTTAAAACAATAATACTTTTTAGAAAATATTCCTTAACTTACTTCTGAAATTTCTCCATAAGTTTCTTCACCATTTTATCTGTGATCCCTGGACATGTTGCTTCTGCCATGTTGATGCTTTTCTCAAGTTCCTCAATTGCTTTCTTTCTGCTAGCATTATTTGTGTCCTGCTGCTTGAGCTGAGTACCAAAACAAAGGCAGATAAATCTATACAAGTTATCAGGCACTTGAGTAATGCTTTCAATGAAGTTTTTTTACATCAAGACTTACCTCAGCAAACACAGGGGTGATTATCATAGTTAAACAACTCAGGGTTTTAACAAGATCCTGATCCTAAAAGTTAACAAATAAGGATTACATGAGCATAATCTTACATGACATAGATACTGCATTTAACAGAGACACACGACTCTGAAAGTTCACTTAAATTCAGCAAAGCCCTTGAAATACATCGCAAAAACAATGAAGACCCCAGTACATCAACAAATGTGATGTGGAAACAGATGCCTGATGACACATCTGAATCAATGTCATATATTGTCAGAAAACCAGTTTTTCCTCTCTAATATTATACAAGTCTTTAAAATTCCCATCTCTATGAACTGATGCTGATCTGTTAGTATCTGGTATCTTTTGCTTCTAAGGCTGAGATGGACATAGGAAATACCGACCACAAACATCATCTCCTGAACTACAAAAAGACAGTCAGATGTTATGAAGAGTGAATAACTACCAAGTTTTACCACTATCTTCCTTGAAGTGGCTTCAAAAGCAATTCTCCCTTCTAAAAGAACTCCTCAGACTGTACGTACCGTCCCGTTCTGCAGCTTCTTTGCATCTGGCTTCTTTCGAACTGTAGTAAAGCTCCACTCAGGGTGAGAGTTATTTTCCTTGTTACTGGACTCCCTGAAGAAAAAGGATATCACGTACATAATCCTAGCCACGACGTAACACTAAACAAGCATAGATAACCCAAACATATCATACATCTATATGGATTAGTTCCATATTCCTGAAAATATGAAGAAAAACATGTATTGAAACATTAACTGAACTTAAAAACAAACCCAAACAACTTCACAGTCTGAATAAATTGAAATATGATCAAAGCAAAGTGAAGATGTTATCTACCCATAAAGCTTACCTTCTCCCATGGCATCCCATTTAAAACAGTTATGTGATATCCAGAAAAGCAAGAGACTCACAGAACTTCCACAGGCATTGTGCAAACTTCTTCAGACACCTCAACCTTGCTCTGCAGTATTTCTAATTGTGATTCATTGAGTTTGGTATAACCACTAGCCTCAGACTGAGGAAATGCTCAGCAATTAAATAGAACTGAGATTAAGTTCAGAGAGAGAAAGTTTAAAAAGATAATGAGTGGATAGCTTGACTTATGCATTAGTGTTTAGATTCATACAAGGGTTTATCTTGAAAGAAGCCAATGAAAAACATATGGAACAAAGACAGATATACAGAAGAAAAGTTAATTACAGAGAAACTGCAACAAATCTACTTTAGTAACATTAAAAACAAGCCCCAAAGAGACTAAACTGAAAATAAACTTACGAATCTGAGCCATCGGAATCACTTTCATCACTACTATGTCCCTCTGCTTTCCATCTCTTAAACCTATCAATCAGCTCTGTCAGATACGAAGTCTTCTTGGCATTTTTCATAATGAACTTGTGCTTCAGAAGTTCTTTTGCAGTGGGGCGCTGTAAGAAACACTTTAAATATTTAATGTTATGCTACCATGTCATGATTTTAAAAGTTAATAGGGAAGATTTAGAAAGACAACTGACTTCTAGAGCTACCTCACACAGTATCAGGAAATTAGTGCAACAGGAAGTCAAGAAAAGCCAGTAATCCACGTTTGCAAGCATTCTAAAAATATGATCAGAGTCACACAGAGCCTATACTGCTTATCCTTGTGTGCTAGGAGGTACACACCCAGGAAAATGACTAATCAGAATGCTCCAATGCAGCATTTCCTTGTAAGCAGAACTGAGACAGCTGAAGTTCTGCTGGAGTAGAAGACTTAAGATTTTCTCCTCTGTTAAAGCTTCTCTTCTGACATTAGCCCAGGTTTGAGTCCATTCTAGGAAGCTGCCTCTGCCACCATCATTTATTTCAGCATTCTCCTTCTCCTTTCAGTATTTTAAACAAGAGAGACTAGGACGGACACATATTAAAATCACCACTACCATTTACAGTGGCAAGTGTAGTCTGATTATTTCAATCAACTGTGATGCAGTACACCAGCAAAACACTTCCCAAGCATTAGAAAGCTGAAAACAAACCCAAAACATCTACACACACACACATATCTACTCACAAATGTTGGGTCCTTATTCAGACATGCATCAATGAATTCTTTAAAAGGTTTACTGAATTCTCCTAATAAAGTCGGAGGATTGTTTTTTGGAATGAGAAAGAGAACTCTCATCGGGTGCATATCGGAGTTGGGAGGCTCCCCTTTGGCTAGTTCAATAGCAGTGATTCCCAAGGACCAGATGTCAGCCTAAGAAAGGGAGAAGTTACTTTCAGTACAAAATCAAGAGCTATTGTGACTATTTATTAACCGAAATCTTCACATCTACTGCATCTCTCCAGTAAAATTAACACTGGTCTAAGTAGATAATGAACAAAGATTCCTTTCTAATACTTGAAGGCTGCAATTCCCGAAGGCCTGGTGACTTAATCCATCTTTAATGACAGATGCCTACAACATCACTTTTGTTGAACACTGTCACTGTTGTAACACTGTCAGTAAGTTAAGTGTGCACCTAAACAGATGTTTTTGGAAAAAGCTTGAGAAACATTAATCTGTTTTTCTATATAATCAACTACAAAGTGCCACAGATTCTCCACATCTAATTCAGGTTTTGTTTAGATGGCAGAATTGCTGCTGTTACTTTTAAACTGCAGATGCACAAAGGCATCCAGCTTTGTTTGACATCTCCCTCTAACAAGGCAGAGGTGAATCAAATCCAGCCGGTGATCACAGTTTCTTTCCTATCAGACTGCTTGATTTAGTTATAAAATGATCAACAACTAGTTAGACCTGAAGCAACAAGGGCACAGTGTAATTTTGTGAGGAATGAAGAAGTGGTGTGTTTTAGCTGAAGGTATGCATTATAAACACATTCTTTCTATCAAAGTATCTTACGAGCTGTAAAATTCTTTTCCAATTTAGAGATTTTTTTTCTCCCCAAGTGAAATAAACATTATTCACATCTTTTCAGATGAGCTACAACAGCTATTAAGGTCACTCTCATTAAAAAGCAGCTGGCAATGGTTGACTACACTTGGCACAGAAGTCACAAACAGAAGTTGCCCACTGAGTAAATAAGGGTTACAATCTGCATGTCTCCCAGTACTCCTTACCTAGTCACAAGATCTGAAATACCTGCACTTAATATTGAACAATTAAAGCAGCTCATTGTTTATAACTGAAACATCATAACCAACAACTGTGTATCAGAGCAAAATGGTCTGAAAGAATAGATGGGGTTTGTCAATCTCTGCCACTACAGGAAGGTATGAATATGTTTGCTTTCCTGTCAGTTTGAAGTAGGGACACAAGGAGAAAGGTTAAATTCAGTCCAGATGCCAAAACACTCAGTCTTAGTCCAGAAATTGAAGTGTATCCCGTCCAAAGACCTTCATCTCTCCTTACCAAAGGCTTGCACCTTCTGTGCTTTCATACCAGACTTTTGGAACAGAAAGAAAAGGGAGAGGACATTGCTCTTGTCCTTTCTAACCCTTCTATGATTCTATAGTGAGGAGATACAGAAGGCAAAAGATGGGTTTACTGGTAGAATGGAACTGAAGGGGTGGCACAACTGATGCATACAAAGGACAAGCATAAGGGGAATTATTCTCCATTCCACTGGACAACACACGCTGTTAAGTAAGAGTAGAGTGCTTTTCCAAAATGCCCTTGGGAGCACATTACAGCTGCATCATGAAACCCTGAACAACTACAACATACTCTTTCTTATCAGCAAGAACCCTTGTGACATGTACGCAAATTCCTTCAAGTCTGAAGGATCCTGGGAAAGTCTCCTGGGGCGTGACTATCTTCAGGAGATCTCAGATACTCAACAGTCTTTCCTTTATGTACACACCACAAATACAGTTACACAGTTACTATTTGAGAAAGACCAGTATGAAATTATTACTTGGCATATGCCAAGATTTTTAGATTTCTTGCTTCTATTTGCATCTATGGAGATTAGAAAGCTCAGGGCCAGCACTGAGTAAACTGTCATTAACCACACGCTCTAGGTTGTCTTGTGGGTGTACACACAGGGGAAGAGGGACTGTTCCCTTCTTACTGTCATTCTAGCAGCAGTACCCACCCCTCAGAGAAGGTCTGCTTTCCTACCGCTAGTTTCCATTGGGAAACTCTCCTTTGCAATTAAGTCATCCATCAACAGCTCCCAGGACAAAGAGAGATACAAGGTACCATCACACTACCACAGCTACCCATCCTGTAGTTCAAGTTACTTTTTCCTTCCCAAGATCAGCCACCTGTGCTAAAATCTTCAGCATTACAAAGGCGCTCAGGAATACCATTAAAGAAATGATATCCGGAGGCGTTTGTTACAATCTGAGCAGAGAGTAAAATTCCAGCCACCATACTGGCTTTAAATAAGGTACATTCTAATAGCATCCTAATTTGTGAGTGTTTTATCACTGAATTATATGTGAAACACAAAATTAAAATTAAAACCTAACCAACCCCCAACACTGGCAGCATCCAGGAAGCTCCTCTGAAAGAATCTTAACATGAAAGCATCAGCTTCCTTGGTGACTTTGCATGGGTTTTGCATGTGAGCACAGGTACATATAACTGCTATATAAAATCAATTTTTGATCCTACTTTTAATTTTGTTATTTGAAACTCTGTAATTTAAAATCTCCTTTTTTTTTCCATACTGATAGAACTAAAGTCACAAAACCCAAAGTCACTTTTGGTGGATCTGCAGATACAAAGAAAAGGCATTCTACTTTCACACCTACCTTTGAATCATATGCTGACTGCTGAATGACTTCAGGGGCCATCCAAAAAGGAGTTCCAACAAAAGTATTCCTCTTAATCTGTGTGTCTGTCAGCTGCCCAGCAACTCCAAAATCAGCAAGCTTAACGTCACCTTGCTCTGATAACAAGACATTGGCAGCTGCCAAGGGGAAATAACATCTAAATTAGAATACTGCTCTTAGGATTTTTAAAGGCTTTAACAAAGTACCATTTCAAACGTTATGCACCTTTTATATCCCTGTGAATTTTCTTCTCTGAGTGTAGGTAGTCAAGACCTTTCAAGATCTCCTTTAGCATGGTAGCAATCTGGAACTCATCAAATGGGCCAGCACGCAGCTGCAGAGAAAACACATTCAAATAATTTTAATCCTGTATTTCATTTTTTGCCTTGTTATTGGTTGAATTCCACCTTCAACTTGAAAGATTTCCTTTTAAAAGTAAAGGACTAACACAATTCATGTAATATTCAAAGTATGTCAACATTCTATCAGAAACAGGTGCCACTGGAACGATCATCTTCACGTCTCCTCTACTGACAATACACTGAAGATGCTCTTACCTTCCTAATGAACACTGTGTGCTTCCCTCACAAGAAAAGCTAGAACTAACTTAGCACAAAGTTATAGTTTCCTACAGACAGCAAATCAGACCGAGTTTTGCATTTGAGATTAAAGAATTAAAAAACTCAGTTTATTTCAAAATAGTCTCGACTGTTGGGTTTTAAAATTTAATGATGCTTTTTGTCTTGTTCCAGCTTTTTTGAATCCACGCTTGCTTCTGTATCAACATAAGGCACTACTATAAAGCTGCTAGTACAAAGTGCAAACATTGCGCATTAGAAAGCTATGTAAACAAAACAAACAATTAAGGTGGGTGATTCTGTCATAAAGAATACCAAACAGCAGCACTGAAACAGAGAACCCCATGAAATTATGGTATGGCAACATGAGACAAATGAGACGAAAGCTTTATTCTTCTAAAGGTTCAGTGGTTTCCATTGTCCCTGGTAAAAGCTATTTCACCATTTCTGACACTCCACAGAAGACTTATCAATTACTCAATTACTTAAATTGATTCGCGAAGTGATGCACACGCTTCAGCCCCTGCTGAGGACCACTGTTGGCAAGTACAGAATGCACACCCATCTAATACTGAAGATGTGATATTTTTCCTTCAGAGTGACACAAAAGAAGACTGATTTTATGATCTTACAGGAAAGGGTGGGTCTGAGCTTCACAGCTGAGGCAGAGCTGTCCCGAAACCATGGGGAAACCACATCCCCATACAGTGGACTCTGCTCTTGTACTCTCTAAGCTGCATCCTTCATGAATGCTACACTATCTTAAGTAAAAGGCACTTTCATGCTTGACCGAAAATACCTGAAAATGGAAAACCCAACACCTTCTAACCAGTTAAAATTAACTGCACCCTGTGGGCACACCATTCATTCCTGAATCCCAAAGGAAACTTTTGTTACTCAAGTGTCATGAATTCTACTAGGGGGAATGGAGAGACAACCCAAAATCTGAAATCCCACCGCATATGGCAAGAACAGTACTTTTCCTCATACTAAAAAAGAATAT
Organism: Nestor notabilis; assembly: GCF_000696875.1. Classification (NCBI taxonomy): domain Eukaryota; kingdom Metazoa; phylum Chordata; class Aves; order Psittaciformes; family Psittacidae; genus Nestor; species Nestor notabilis. The sequence continues at coordinate 20,965 of NW_009938732.1, read as the reverse complement.
TAAAGAATGCCTTACATTTGACTGAGAACAAACGGACATTTCCTAATGCTTAGAGACAAACAGTAAAACGAAAACGAAACATTAATTCAATATAACAGAGCTACCATTAAAATTCACACTTTTTGGAGCATTACAATCCAGCAGTGGTGTAACACCAGCTGCCTCCAGGGACTAGAGAAACTGGAAAACACAATGAAATAAGGTTCACTAGTATTTATAATGCAAAAAAATCCTATACTTACAAGATCCAAAGCTGACCCTCCACCCAAGTATTCCATTATTATCCATAGTTTTGTGCCCTGTAAAGGAAGGCATGAGTTGTGAGAAGTCCAAGGCTGCCATTAAAAAAAAAAAATATGTATTTCAATAGACTACCAGCATACTCTTAGGAGAATGCAAATGCAGAGTCCCATTAATCACCAAGTTCCATGGAATTACTTCATGTAGAATGGTCACACAGCTCCTGAGCAAGAGGTCAAAAGAGCAAGCACAGTTTGACTGTATTATTTTGAAAAGCAACCAAAAAACCCCAGCACCAAGACATCTTCTGCTAATGGCACCTACACCGAGCCCAGCTAAAGGAACGGAACTCGGAGAGAAAAGTGATTTGGTGGTGGTTTGTGTTGCAACTGAGTGTTTTAGTACATGGTGTAGTTCTTACAAAAGACTGTCTGATTACAGTTACTAATTCCACTCATTTGTGATACAGAAGCATGATCATTTTAATAGGAAACTTGCTTGTAACATCACCACACCACTCATTTGAGGAAAATACTCAGAACTCCAAATGACTTTTGAGCAAGACAGAAGACAGCAAGTGTGAACACACTTCAAAGACTCCAGAAATCGAAAGCCTAACACAGGGAGCTGCGATGTGCCTCTTGGTCTATGCGGTAACTGCAAGTGTGTATCTAACATGTCCACAAGCTCCAACTGAAGTTGTCAGATCCAGCTAAAAGCAAGAACTGACAGCTCTTGAATATGTGTACCCAAGGACTTGCGTCCTACCACAGAACTCGCCTGCTACCACAGGAGCAGCTCTGATTCTGAGAGATGAAGCAACACTCCAACCATCAGCCATCAGAAACTGCACTGCCAGACCTGGAACCCTAAGGAAAGGCTCAGGATTCCCAAGTTTTCATATCAGAAGTTTGAAATTGGCCATTAAAAGGTCAAAGATAAGAACAATATGGTAAAACAAGCAGTATGACTTGAGGAACTGACAGTAGGATTTGTATTTTTGTTATTATTAATATCACAGAGCTCACGTACTCCTTCACTATCTGCTATTTGAATCTCGGCTCCTGTGAACAGATGGGTTTCTGTGCTTTCTTTGCGGAGATTTCAACCACTAGAATACTAGAACTGAAAAATTCTTTTAACACTGACTTCTACATGCTGACTTTGCCCTTGCTATGTAGCTACAAAAGGTGGCTGGTTCACACTAACAAAACAGGAAAGATTTGGTATCAGATCCTCAGTCTGTTGTGTCAAAACTGGGATCTTTGGCTATTTGCTTGCCAGAATCCCCTCCCATTTCTGAACCCCAAAGATCAATCTATGGGCTATTACTCTAAAAAATTCTGCAAATAAACCCATATATTTATTTGAAAGCAAAACCAGTTGTTAAAAATACTCAACTGAACCAGACCTGGTGAAGCACCACAAACCCAACAGCCTCCAGCAAATATTTACTGGTGTTAGTACCTTATAACAGGGCACAAGCTTATGTCAGAAATACTCTGTAAAAAGCCTCTTGTATTTTATGCTTTGCCACCCTATTGCCAGACTAATGACAGAACTCTAAACCAAACTCAGCAGGCAAATAAAGGTGCATTTTCTTAAAGGCCCACATCCAATTCTCTTAACAAAGTGTGCTCTATTCGATTTATCCTGATTTGTTTAAAGCTCACACCATTTCTGAATGTCTATTCCAGCATTATGAGATCAGCAGGGAAGGGCTGGCTAATTTTAGCAGTTTTTATAAAGCCCAAATTTGTCAGCTGAGAAGACCTGCAAGGAGCTCCAGTTTAAGGCAAACATTGTGGTTACCAGACATGTTTGGAGGATTTGACTATTACTTGCAAACAGTATAGAGTGAAAATGAGTAAGTACTGTGTTCTGAAATAATGGCTCAAAGAAACTGCTCCTGTCCACTGTAACGGAGTGTGGGTATTCTCTAGACACTCAGGAACAACTTTTTTCCTAGCTATTTTCAGTCAACCAAGTATAAATAGACAATGTAGAACAAACAGTATCTTTAGATTGTCTCCAAGCCTTGCTGCATAAAGTGCTGTAGAATTCTGATGGAAGTCTCTGGGTGCTCCTACAGGAGGAGTTCTCCACATTCAAATCTGAAAAACTGGGAAGAACTTCAGGCTTGTTATAACTGCAGAAGAAAAGAGCAAGGCCAGGTGCTGTGCTAGTTACAGGCTAGATATTTAAACCCCTTGGCTGAATGGCATAAATAGAGAAAACAATCATGAAAATGCAGTCAGCAAGAGATCTATTTCTACAGGATCAGGTGGAAAGCACAGCTCAAATATTCTCTCAAGCTTCACAAATCTGTGTAACCAAAACACACCACAATTTGGGGAATTTTTTATACCTTTCTTTAATATCTTTTTCTTGCCTGAGCTGCTCAGGCAGCAATAATTCTGACAAGCCATTAGGCTTGAGGAAAACACTCATTTTAGCTATCCAACACACCTTACACTCCTGCACTGATATGCACTGGCACTTTCGAGGGTGCCCTCCACAAGCAGCGTTTAATTTATTCAGATGTGATGTTAATTGCAATTGAAGTGCAATACAGGATGAGAAGACATGTTTAGATCCTGACTTTTCACATGTATGAGCATCTACAGACATCTACATGAGGATTTAAGTTCTCTTACAGCTACAGAAGTTGCATTAGTACAGCTGTAAGCTTGTACAGTTCTACACACACTTGTGAAAGGCTCAACATAAATAGAAAATACCTCAGCTCTAAGAGTAGTTTAATGGGGAATTCCCATTCAAACTCCAAAATTCAAGATATACAGGTAACCCAAATTACAAAACTATGAGAGATTTGGACCTTTGATAGCACAGTAACTGAAAGCTTGCATCAGCTTTATCCCAAGAACCTCAAAGAAGTAGACCTTTCCATCTTGTACCAAGGATAAGGTTTTTAAAGAGTACAATACCTGGCAGCAGGCATTAATGTCAAATAATGGTCATTAAAAATATTAAGGAACTGTCCATATGTTTCAAATCCCATTTACAAGTCAGATGCACAAGCTGTAGCCACTGAGCAGCCAGGCTGCAGCACAAGAGAGTATCCTACATGGCATCAGCTGAGCTAAGTTACAAATTTGTAAGTCAAGTAATGGAAATAAAGCCACTCTTCCCTTCCCCCTCCCAGCAGCAGGAGCATTGGGCAGAGCCTGCGTGTGGCTGGTAAGCCCCAGGCTCCCTGAGCATGGGTCACTCCATCCCCACAAGGCTGGCTGGGCACCTGCAAGTGTGAGGAAACTGTAAAGCTGCAGAATATGCAGAACAGACTGTACAGGAATAAAGCCTCTCACCTGAAATGCTTGTAATTGGAAAACCCTCACAGTTCACACCTCTTCTTTGGCATTGTAGTCATAAAACACCTTTTAATTATTAAATATGCCATCTTGCTAGAGGGAAATCTGAAGCTAACTCAAACTGATGCCAAGAATTATTTGCTTATTCAAAGCTTACTTAAAATTGGTATAAACCCCCGAGAATACGTTCCAACAGATGATGTTCTGATACAGTTGAACTGGATGAACTGAGGCACACATGGTCCCAGCTGCTATTTCTTCTAAGTAAAAACTAATCAACTTTAAAGTTTTAAACCAGATCTAGACTACTCAACTAAGAAATACCAGTGTTGTAGATCACCTGAATGCCTTTGCACTCAGGGTTTGCTTTGGTATAGTCAGGAACATACTAAGTCTCTTTGATTTAAACAGTGCAAAACTCAAAATCACTTCTAACAACATTCCAAGAGCTTCACAGAAAGCCACATGTCTGATTAATACTTTGTAGTAAACTATTTCTGTTCCATAAGCCTGAGCTGAAAAAGGGCAGATAGACTCAACTGTTTTGTCTTCCTGTAAATGAAGATGCAAAGATAAAAAGAAAACTCTTAAATTTTGAAATACCTTTCCTTTACTGTGTGCTGATGCTCTTTCTAGCTGCTATCTTACGAGTTGCTTCTAGGAATATTTTCAGTGATCTTTATATGTAGAACTAAGATCTTTATATGTAGAACTATTTACTGATAAACCTATGTGACCACTTCAAATGTGATCTTCATACCAGTTGTATCCATAGCAATTCTCTGCAGCAGGACTTTGCTTTGTAAGAGCTAAGATGTCTTAATTTTCAGAATTTAACCTCGATGTTCTTTAACCTTTAATTATACAGTCATTTGGTATACAACTGTACCTATTTCACTGTTTCTGAGAGATGTCTACAGTATATAGAGAAATTAAATCCTCAGTGAAATACTATACAGCTAAATAGTCAGGCTGTCTGCCATTCTCAGACTAATAGCTAGTAAGAAGTTAGAAAATATACACATAGCAATTAAGTAAAAAAGCAGACACAACTCTCAAAATACCTGTTATTACTAAAATCAAAAGGCAGCATAAAAGATTCTTTGCACTCTTTCCCTTGAGGAATCTCAAGCTGACAGATCTAATGCTTGTGACCAAGGATAAACCTAGCTTAAGACAAATGCAGAGCCAAGACACTGCTGAAACAGTCAGTTACACCTGGACAGTTCTGCAAGTTGGAAAGTCTTAAGTCAACATTTTGGACTCTTGTAGGTTTTCATTTTTGCTTGTTTTTAAATGATGCCTTAGATCACATTCACACATAACTTTGCTGATGTTGGTCTTATTTTGTCTCAGGCCTGCTCTGCTCCGTAATAACCAACATATCCCTACATGGTGCAGTGTTTCTTTCCATATCAGACAATGGGTTTTGTTTCTATAGCTCTGAAAGTATTTTTTTGTTCCCTCAAAAAGCCACAAGATTGTGCTAAGGACTGTAGAGGAAGGACAGAAAACCAAAGCCCAAAAGCAACAGCAATGGCAAGTGGAATCCTCTACGAACTCTGTTCCTCCTCTATTTTGTGCAAGCTCCAGCCTCAAAGAGCAAGCAGCAAAAGGAGCAAAACACAGTGAAAAGCTCTGTTCAAAGAAAAACAAGGATCTACTAGGAAAAAAAAAGGCAGTTGGCATAACTCTTCCTCAGTTGCAGAATTCTTTCCTAGTGGCATTCAAAACAGATTTGTGCAATACTATACATTACCTTTAAATATGATCCGTAGTATTTTGTTACATAAGGACTATCACACTGACTTAAAACAGTTATCTCTTGCTGTATATCTTCTATTTCATCTTCTGCTTCCTCAAGGTCTATGATTTTTATAGCTACCACCTGCTGTGTCCGATTATCAATTCCTTTGAAGACCTCCCCAAAGGAGCCTTTTCCAATGCGTTCGAGTTTTGTGAATAGTTCTTCTGGGTCTGCTCTGTGGTTCTAGAAGAGAAGAATAAAAGAAGGGAGAGGGGATACACAAGTTACTTATTTACTCCCAAGTTATTTGCCCTCATGACTTCCCAAGCAGCACATCACCCAGATTTATTGTCACTTGAAGGCTCACATCAGGTAGGTTTATTTCCTGCCCACTAACTTCTACTCCAGCTCTCAGTTACAGAACATACATTGTGCAAGTATGCCAAAGGTAAATGAGCCTCACCAGGGAGGGAGGCAGGTACAAACCTCATTTCACTTCCTCACACATATCACCACCTTAAAACAAAAGATCAGATGTGTTCTTAGCATTAATCCTATCTGTGCAGTAATTCAGAAGACTAGGGAATGCACTTACTGGCACAGAAGCACTACCATCACCACCCAAGCAGAAAAGGCTGCGCTTTCCACCTGGCCAACAGCCTGGGGCAGACAAAGCACCCTATCCAGTGATATAGTGGGGAGCTGCTTGCGTGAACATCGCCCTAGCCAGTACTCCCTGGTAGATCCTGAAATCTGGTAAGATCAGACATCTCTGGGGCAACTGAAAGTGCTGACAGAAAGAACAGCAAAAGGGACTGAGGTGTTCAAAGAAGGACTAGGACATCTGGAGAAGAGTACTGAACCCAGGGTACTGATCTGCACTGGCTGGGATCACCCAAACATGCCTTAAAAAGGGGAGCAGAGCACCAGGCCACAGAGCACTGCTGAGGACATGTGGCTTGGAATCTTTGCTGGTTAACTACTCTAGATGATCTTAAAGGTCTTTTCCAACCTAGCTGATTCTTCCTCAGGGCCTGTAGGGACACAACAAGCGGTGATGGGTTTAAACTTAAACAGGGGAAGTTCAGGTTAGATCTAATGCAGAAGCTCTTCCCTGTGAGGGTGCTGAGGCGCTGGCACAGGGTGCCCAGAGAAGCTGTGGCTGCCCCATCCCTGGCAGTGTTCAAGGCCAGGTTGGACACAGGGGCTTGGAGCAACCTGCTCTAGTGGAAGGTGTCCCTGCCAGTGGCAGGGGTTGGAGCTGGGTGAGCTTTAAGGTCCCTTCCAACCCAAACCAGGCTGGGGTTCTTCAGATCAGCAGACTGATTATTATACAAATATTTGAAATTTCTCAGCTCCATTCAAGTAGTCACAAGGGAAACAAAAAGGAAGCAAATTCTCATTTTCCCTTCAAGATAAAGCATGCCACATGGCTGCTTAGAGAACCTTGTGTATCCAAAAACCACAGCAGTGGCTTCTGAGGGATGAAGATAACTCGCTCCAGTTTAAGAACACCAATCTTCAGGGCACAGTAGGGGAGTTTACTGACAAGTGTTTTAAAGAGGTAAGGTGAACATGTTAAAAGAATAGCCAAAGCTTTGCACAGCAACAGGATTAAGCACATTACTGCTGTCAGGACCAGGCAACTCATTGCACAAATTAATCTTTGGTCAAGAAATATCTGTCCCAAAAAGCCCTCTGATTCAATTGCAACATCTGAAAATAGGAGAGATGCTTTGCTTTAGATATCTTACACACTCCAAAACTCTGAAGCAAAAGAAGTAGCAGTTTTGGCAAATGCAAACACTCAACCCACAGCACAGATTACTCTATGTAACAAAACTGTTATCAAGAAACGCCAGAAAACATCCTTACACTGGTGTTGTTGCAAATGGATATGAAAATCTTTACTGGGAATAAAAGAAATACATCACTATCTAATGCCAGTCCAAAATGGAGAGTCTGGTTTCCTTACTGGGCCCTTATTGTCGCTTCTTCCCTTCTACCAGAACCAGAATTTATTCCACAATGTGGTGGGATGAATCAGGAAACAGATTTAGCTGAGAGTTCACCATCTGATTTGTCAGGTTTATTTTCAGCTGAATCAGTTCACCATTCGTATGTAGCAAGCTGTCATTTGTGCTCTCACAAGAGGAGGGGACATGAAGGAGCATGGCAGATCCATGCTGATCTGTGCAGCTAGGCTGTGAATATACAAGCACACTGCTGTTCCCGAGCACTGCATTAAAGCAGGAAGAATGAGGAATTTCTCCTTTGTCTACACTGAGCTTGACGCTATTCTGCTCCATTAAAAGAAAGACAAAGGCAAAAAAATGACCTTCAGTGAAATGATTAAGTGAAAAATTTTGTTCTGTTGATAGAGTCAGTGAAAGATCAAAAAGATGAACAAATACATAAAGTAAATAAAAAGAGAGGATGAGTACTATTTGGTCTGGAATCTGAGACAACTAATATTATTCCACTGGAAAAGGACTGAAGGCTTCAGGTGCTCATAAAGTTTTTAGATAAAAAAGACCCAACCAACCCCAAACAGTAAGTCTTCAAAGTGCCCCAAGACACTCATATTGCCATACGTTACTGCACCAGCTCCTGCCACCTTTTCATTGTTAAGACTAAAATGATTTAAAAGTAGTAATTTTTTTAAAAATCTGAATTAAAAATCTATTTTCAAATGTGTTTCAAGTGTAACACATCTTGAAACTTGTCCCTTCTTTCAAAGGACGAGTGTAGCAAAACCAGCAGTGAGTGCCACTCAGCCCTTCCCTGCTGCTGGCTGAGCTGCTGAATTGGTATTTAGCTACCAACCAAATGTGTTCCTAAACTACATTAGTTGCAATAAGGAATAATTACCTGATAACTCCCCATTTACAATAAACACAGACACACATCCCCCAAGAAACAATGGAATTAAAAGAGAGGATTGCCAAAACTTTTCATGAACACCAAAAAACTCATTTTCACAAAAACTTAGCTTTGAGACAGTTGGAGCCTAGAATTCCAGGAATCATTCACGCTAATTGTTGTTGTTCATCTGAGGTGAAACCTGTTAAAAGACTTCCAGACAGATAAAAGTAATTTAATCACAGGCATAGTCAGCTAATCCAGCCCTTCACAAATGTTTGATGGAGTCAAAGGGCAATACTTGGGTTTTGCTTGGGGAGAAACCTTAAGCAGGAACTCCGCTGGCCTTCTCAGAGCACATCACTCAACCTTATATACCCACCACAGCCAGGCCTCCAAGCTCTCTCCTCCAAGCTATTTCAGGTGAATTAAAACTTCCAACTCCTAAAGCCACTACACGGGAGTGCTGGAGTGTAGGGAGAGCTGGGCACTGCTGGACTTCCTGCCCTGCAGAGCTCCAGCGCAGATCCCTGTGAGGGAGAGGTGCAGCAGAGAACCACCTGTGTGGGACTACCAGAGGAAGGAGTCACATCTTTCTACTCTGAAAAAATCCTCGCCCAGCAAGCAGTCAGCTTTACATCTCCTCTTCCTCACCAAGGTGACAAGAGACTGAAGGACACTCCAGGAGAAGGGCAAATATTTCTGATGAACTATGCCTAATACTGAAACAGCATCCTGTGGAAAGGCTTCCGATTTAGAACACTACATAACTTAAAGACTGCATTTTGAAACAGATTTGCTTTCACCTTTTTCGTTCCTTGTCTTGCAGACTATTGTTCTACAGGAACTTTCTTCTACAACTAACTTAAAACAAACCCCCAAAATGCCAAACTTTAGAAGGCTACTTTTTAAACAAACATACATCTATATAATGCAGTAATGCCTATCCTCCTCTTCCTAGTATAGAAAATGATGGAAACATACTTTATACAAATAAAAATGTATGTGTATACACACCCTTGATATATACCAATATATTTTTGCAGCACAGTTGCCAGCTGAGCTTCTAATATGGTAGAAATTAAGATTTCCAACACTAGTAACACTCTTGAGCAAAACAACCATTGTTATCCCCTGTTCTTTCACAGATCTTTCATTCAACAGGAGGAATTTAGAAGCTTTGAAAGCTGCCTGCATGAATAATTGGTGGGGTTTTTAAATAAACACTGGTTTCTATGGGAGTCATGTCTGTTGGGCAGCAGATGGTAACAAGACAATAGACAGCACATGGACTCCATCATCACCTCTCTGAAGATAACACCTAGAAGTGGATAAATCAGGAGGAAAATCTACTGCTCTTCCCCTCCCTATGCCTGTTTTCACAGACAAAAGCAGCACCAAGTATGACAAGCACAGACACATTCACATGCCAGCTTCAATCTCACCAGCATGAGTAACAGGACCAGCATGACAATACAAGCCCTCTGCATAGCTTTGGAAGTCCACCTTTTCCCCAGTCCAGCACTACACAGCCCGAGATCAGTAAGATTTCTCCTCCTCTCTTATCCAACCATGTGCCATGACTGCCTGTGTTTATACACATAGCTATGTCCACAAACTCAGCTTGGAAGGGACTTCAGGGGCTCATCTAGTCCAACTGCCTGCTCAGAAGCCCCAAATAAAAACCCCTGAACACTACAGTGTCGTTTTTACCAGCATACCTGCAGTAATTGTATCAAGTATTCTGCCAGTACAGCTTATACAAGCATTTTCTTCTGATTCAAATAAACACAGCTACGCAGCAATGTCCTGGGGCAGCATCCTGCTGCAGGACTGGCTGGCTGACACATGTCCCATCTCTGACCCTTTCACGTACCTGTTCTCCAAAGTCTGTCTTTTTCCCTTGAAACAGAGTTAAAGTGCACTGGGTATCTAACTTCTGAGAGCATACAGATATGTACACACACCAAATTATGTGAGATTGCTTCAGGCTCTGTCAGTGCAGGACAGCTCTTCTACAGAAACAAGTCTTCTAAGAAGGTTCATGAATGAATTTCATTAAAGGCCACTGAGTACAACTGGATGAAAACACAAAGCTTAAAGAATCTTGGACAGAGACTGAACTAATGCCTTGTTATCTAACAAAATCAAACTCGGGATCCTCAATATCTCCCAAGGCAAATAATTTAACATGGTCTTGGGAGATTTCTTCTAAGTAGACTGTCAATGTGAGAAAAATCTTTCTTGTTGTCTTAAAAGAGTGTTTCTAAAACCTGACCCAGAAATGCTAAGATATTCTCTGGATTGTCAAGCATCTCCCAAGCTTTATTTGGAACAGAAGTTTCCTTAAAATTGTAGCAGTACTACAGAATAGCTCACTTACACTGAGCGCCATTACTCAAATATACATTAGATAAAGATGCAATGATGAGCTCAAAAGATTTCATACAATGTTGGTAAAAGAAGACTAGAGTGTTTACTTGTCTGTTTTTCAAGTATTCATTACCACATACTGGTATCTTTGGAAGCTATCAGCATTACCTGGTGTTTCAAGGACTGTCATTTCAAGCAATTGCTCACTAAAATAAAAACCTGATCTTCACAGAAAGGGAGAATTCAAAGGTAAACTACAATGAAAAGAGCTACCTTACAGAAAGGTTCAGGTAAAGAGGAGGTTATGTTATGGCCAGACATTCAAACTAAACACAACCCATGATCAAAAAATACCCCAGTAATTAATTTGTTGTGCAGCCTCACAGTTACATTAGCATTAAAGTGCCAGATCAGAAACGTACACCAGCGTTGGTGCTGAAGCCAGCATGCACTGCACCACTTCTCTTAAGTTCCACTGTCTGCACTGTCTGAATTATGGCTAACAATAAAATTAAACAGCAATTATGAGGCCTACTTTATTATCTGTAAAATCTCCAAGGTACCTTTTATTATCTTAAGAAAGAATACCTGGAATACAATGAGTAAAAAAGACACTTGGAAGTCAATAAAAGACATTAAAAGTTAACGACATTTCACTTATTCTCAACATTTATCTGATTCTTACCAAATACTGCATCTGGGTTGAACACTGAAATCACCAGCAATCAGTCCCTTCATTTGTCTGTTCTCACAGAATAAAGTACCTCGAAGTTTGTCTTCCATTCAGAGCCCCCCCAGATAAAATTAAGAGGCAGTAAGACTGGTGAACCTGATGGTCTACTGAACTTTAGAGCAATGTCTCACTCACCAGATACTTTCTTCTTAGTTGAGTATCATTCCATACACTTATCTGCATGTAGTTTCAGGTGCATTTTATATATACACTCACATTAATTACACACCATGCAGATTCTATTATATAACAATATATATTCATATACATTATATATATTTCCATATTTTACCTGCATAAGGAACATTTCACTTCTTTACAACACAGCCACCACAGGTAGTCATAGATTTTAATTCCTGGAGCTCCTCTCCATGTCCCCCTGCCGATTTTATGTTTAAATCCCATTACAGTTAAAGTTATTCACACCAGCAGTGACATGGGCATGTGTGTATGTACTTAAAAATGTAAATAGTTTGAAGTTAATGAAGGCACAGGTGCAGAGCCACCACTACTTATAAGGAATCAGAAAAAAAGGAACCTGCAAACATTTAAAACAAGGGTGGAACCTGTCAACATCTTTTTCTTTATCTTGTGCACAAGTGATTCGTCTTGCTTCTCAGAGAACAGAACTTTGATGCTATGCTGAAGTCCTGCTCAAGACTCAAATATCAGTAGGTATTTCATTGTATTTACTGGAACTGATAATACACACTGAAGAAAATTATTTTAACAACAAAACAATTTGATTTTATAAAGTATCAAACTTTTACACCATCAAGTGTTTCCACTCAGCAGGTAGCAAAAACTAGAGCTGAGCTTTGCTGTCCTTAAATGGGATCTGACCTCTCTTATACCCTTTATGAGACATCTCTCTTATCTGACAAGGTCAAAACTCATTGCCATTTTTAGTGAGAACCTGGAGAACTTCAGTGTAAAACAAGAGGAAAAATAAGTAAGTGCAAACCTCATGTGGCTTTGTTTTCATCAAGTCAGCCATAAAGTGAGCTGCTTGAAAATTCATTACTATCAAAACCTTAAAATCAGCATTCAAACCCACCCATTCTCAGACTTTAAAGGAAAGAATCACCTTCATCTATCTTCAAACCACCTCTGACCAGTGGCAGATGCAAGCTGTCAATGGTATGTTGTGCTGGAAATGGAAACCACTGAACTCACTTCCTCTATTCTTAGCCATCCTTTCACTTTGGTAACACAAAGCGAACAGCAATTTAGGAAACAGCATAAATAAGCAAAAAGAAAGAATAACACCACATCTCCCAAAGATCAGCTCTTAGACACAGGCAATTAAAAACATTTACACCAATTATTTATGAAGAGTATTCTGCATTGAGGAAAGGAAACACAAACCAAAGTTTTTCCTGCCAGTGAGCTTCTCTGTAACTGAATGTCCTTACATGTCAAATGGAGCCCCACTTCACTTCCACTCTATGTATCAATACCCTTTAACCACATAAAGATCCTCAAAGCACTGTATACAGCTCCATATCCTTCAGTGTGCTCACATCTGAGGGGCACGGCCTACCAAAAGAGTCAGAGGGATTAAGGAGGGGAAACACACACATTATGTGGCTAGGTCTTTACTATGGATGGATCTACATAATCTTTAAGGTTCCTTCCAACCCAGACCAGTCTGTGATTCTAAGATTTGAAGAGACCTAAATGATGGAATGCTGTATAGCTAGAGGGATCCTCTATCCTTAAATGGAGACACAAGTCACTTCAAGAAATCAACAGGTTCTGGTATCCCAAAGTCTTCAAACTCCGTTCTACATATACTGGAGTTCAACAAGCTGATCTTTCAAAATGAATCTGATCTCCTTCGTTGAGCAGTGCAGGACAAGTGACCGCTGAACGGGTAATGGGCTCACCTCAGCGAACTAACTGCCTGTGCACCTGAACGCGTGCCAGGAGCGAGAGGACATCTGCAGTTCCTCACTGCTGGCCATCATTTGTAATCTCTCCATTATGAACTGCTTCAAAAGCCCTCATCTGCAGAGAGATTACAAAAGCCACATCCAATAAGAATATGGAAAAATGACCATTTATGGGCTGCAGCCTACTTGTAGCACAGGCCTCTCCCCTCAGCACCAGCCTGCTTATCAGTGCACATTCATTTAGGGTTTTACTTCTGCCACACCCACTTAAAGGAAAAACTACACCAAAACTCTGCCAGCAATAAACTGTATCGTGAGGGCATTTGGACCATTTCCCTAATATTTAGAGGTGCGGTATCTTCAGCCAAATGGCAACTGCTACATACGTTTTACAGGCCTCCTCACTGCTCTATCTTGAAAGCCATTTTAGCACTTTTTCTGTGCAAGTCAGAAGTTGATACACAGATTTTCCTCCTGTAAATACGATTAAATTCATGCTATGATACAGCTAGAACGAAAATAACAACAAAATCCAGCTTTTTAGCCTGCCAGTTCACAAACTAGAAAGCAGCAACAAGGCATCAAGTTTAAGACACACTTAAGTATCTTTGTGAAATCTCCCCACTGAAGCAATCATTACTTTTTTTTCAGGCTCAACAAAACTAAAGCAAGGCAGAAAAACACTAGTCGAGAAAACGAAGACAGCTCCAAAACACAATGTGGGTTAAGGAGCAGGCCCCAAGTTTATTTACCACAGGTAAGTCTCCAGGCATAATCACTGCCTGCAACGAGCCCCAAGTGGGAACCCACGGTTAGAGGGTATCACACCACCCCTGTAGCTTTGGAAAGGAAGGCAAACACACCAGTCTGCTAGAAACCCAGATTTCTGTCCTCTCCCCAAGGCTAGACGACCACAAGCTTGAAAGCTTTACTCTTCTCTTGAATACTGGCTCTTGATCCTATCAATCATACTAGACCTGAAGCTACAAGAACCACGCAATGAAAAACCAGAAATACAACTCCAAAATGAGCTACAAAGGAAGCAAGAAACCTATTCTGCCAGAACCAACCTGCCCTTTCAGGAAACTCCTTTTTCAATTACTCTGCAGCTCATTCATAGCATGGCAAAGCATCTCATTACATAAACCTGTGAGGGGAAGGGGGAAGGGAGGAAGAGAAACACCCTGAAATAAAAGAATCAGATTCTTCTTGCCAACTAGGCTAGAATAAAGCTGTGCAGGAATGTAAAAATGTTCTTGCTGTGACCGGTTGCCAGATGACACCTTCCTAGGTGAGACATTCACGGCAAGATCATCTTGCTCCCCTCATAATTCACTGTATGTTTTTAACTGATTTACATCAGCAGAAATTCAATCTTTTTCTTTCAGTGTTCTACGTTTAGGCACTTCACAACACTCACGGTCATTTCAAGCTGTACAGTGTTTTTATTATCCTGCTTTCAGCTCCCAACACAGAAGCCTGCATTGAAATACAACTTGACATCCAGGAAAGCATAAGACACCCTCTGATTCCCCTCCCTAGTCAAGATTACTCAAATATTCAGAACATGCAACAGTTCCCAATTGAAAGGAAAGCCTGCAAATGATCACAGAGCAGGGGGAAACAGAAAACCCACACGTCCTTCAGGACAGAACACATGGGTCTTGAGTTCTGGTTCATGAAAACCACCCTGGGATCTCAGACTCCCCCTTCCACAGCTGAAGTGTGAAACCTGCAGATAACTAACATTTCTCATTCCTTGTTCTCCTCCATTGATGCATATAGGATTCCTGCAGAATCAAGACAGATCCCACCACAAAGCTTTCCCAGATATGCTGCCTCAATCAAAACCATTCAAATCCAGATTTCGGCAAGACAAACTTGGCTTCACCCTTGTAAGAGCCAACTACGCAGTTCTTCAAAGCTTTCTTCATTAAGAAAAATCTAAGCTGAAGCCATAGACCTAATCGATGTAGCCTGTCTCTGCAAAACCACATGCACAAGATTGAGGAAGAATGAGCCCAGCAAGCTACTGTTAAGGTACCTTGTCAGTCCCTTTTTAATACTTTCTGTGATTGAGTTCCTTCTGCCAGATTTACTTGGCTAGCAATCCCTATGGCAGAATGGATTTCAGTGAATGTTGCTAGATGGGCACCCTTCCCATGAGATATAAGTCTCTCCTTCAGAGCTAAGGAGTGTGCTCAGTGATCCTCAACCAATCATCAGACCAGACTTGTTCCAGAAGAACTGCTACAAGTTTAAATTTAAAGAACAAATGACAGTTCTTTAAATAGCATAAAAACTGGTGAGGCAGCATTAGGAAAGAATTAATTTTTTCAATCATTTTAAGTTAGAAAAAACCCAGCAGGATTTGGAACAGTGACTCCTGAAAGGACAGATACTTCACCAACTCTTCATTTCTTCAAAGACAACATACATGTAGGCACTAATTACAGCATGCCAGGAAGTTATCTGTGACAGAAGAATTTCAGAAGCAACTTTGCACTGTCCATCTCCAACCCCATCTCCCCAAAACCCAGCCCTGAACTCTTCTGTCTGTCAATTATTAAACTCAGCCCCCAAGATAAATGAAAGACAAAACAATAGGCTCTTATCACTTCCCAGAGTTCATGACTCTTTCTTAAACCTGAAGGTGATCACCACAGAGCAAACAAGTGGTACTTTTACTAACAGGTTTAAGATTCATCCTTTCACTTTTGTGATAACCAAAAACTTATTTTCAGGACACTGAAAATAATGAAAACTGAAGTGATTACTCTTGCCTATCTTCACTAAGATGTTATATAGGTTTCATACAACAAATACTGCTGCAGAGGCACATGCAGAGTAAACTCTTCATGGGTGCCACGAAGTTAGTATATATAAAGAAACAATCCTCCCATCAAAATAAACATTTAAATAAATATTTTCTTTTTTTTTTAAACAACAAATTGTAATATATTTCTGAGCTGTTACTTGATGTATATTCTCTTTTTTGAGGAAAAGGAGAAAAGAAAAATAGAGCTTTCATCAGGACTTGTAAAGCTGAGATACTGGAGTTCAAGAACAGCCAGTGAGAACCTTTTCAATGTTAAATTCAACAGAAAAAGTAACAATTATAGATTTCTAGAAGTTAAAAGTCTGGTTTCAGAGGTAATGTTTTTACCTTTTGGGGGAAATTATCCTCTGCCCAAACCTGACAGTATATGGTAGTAGAGAAGAGCAGAGAAATTAAGGTGAGAAGAGTTGAGTTTGGTTCCTGTGCTCTCTGCAGCTTTGGCAGATTTGCCTCTGAATTCCAGGTCAGTGCACTTTACTGTGTTTAGAACTGTAAAATCTGCACAAAAAATACCAGCAAAGGTCTGCTATGGATTTTTTTCTTCTAAGCCTGATAAAAACAGCTGCTGGATTCCAGGCGATGATACCTACACAGCTCCCATGCATCAAACACTGTCCAGAGCCTCCTCTAGCCTCCTCCTTTGATAACAGTAAGACAGTACAAGTATGACTGAGCCCTACTTTGTCATCAGGCTAACTCACCACAACACACAAGAGGGAAGAACCAAATTCAGCTAGTAAAGCCTGAACTGAGTTAGCAGACTATTAGATATGATACAGTCTGTACATAAAGCACAGCCAGGAAAGGAACAACCACAGTGTTGAATTCCACAAATATTTTAATGCATATCTGCTTCAAGTAGCAGGGAGGCATGTTCTCCACAGGTCTTAAACTACCATCTTCCTGCAGTCAGCCCACATTGAGGCCCAAAGTACACATCAAGGAGCTGAAATTGGACAATGCATTAAAAAACACCACCAAGAACCACTGTAGTCCATCGTAGCTTAATCGTAAGAGATGCCTGTTTTCTAGGCACTGTGGAAGTCTCCTGATGCCCTGAAAGTGCTAGACTTTCCAGTTTCCTTTAAGTCTTGTCTCTAAATAATAAACTTTTAAAGCCTTTTCAAATTCACTGTAGAAGCATCTGGATATAGCTCAGTTTATAGGATAGGGATAAACTAACAACTGTGAATGGATCTTTTTTTAAAGGTTTCAGTTCCTCTAATGCCCACCTTCTAAACATCTGACAGTAACAGACTGCTTGCTCCTAATAGAAGTCATTCGTGTAACTTCAGTGCATAAGGTTTACTAGAATCTGACACGCTCCAGACTAGCTTCAGGCACCACACATGAAGAGATCATTTCTACAGGTGAACCAATTTAAGAGAAAATGCTGGGGTTTTTTACCCTAAGTCTATGAAGATGATCACTTCCAATACGAAATGCCACCTCCCCTTTAACCATTCCATGCCCACCCAGTAACTAGCCATTAGCCAACTGCTTCTGAGCAGGGATGGAGACTCTCCAGCTGCCAGGCTGGGGCTGTTGAGTGAGCAGCACCCTACAGCCAGTCTGTTAACTGGCAGCCTGGAGAGCAAAGCTCACCTTTACATCCAGGTTTGTACTTAATCAAGCAAGCCTTCAGTTGCGAATCAGAGTACACTGGCTGACAGGTCACATGCTTCTGGCTGCTCTGCTTTTAGAGGAAGTTAGGCTCTTTATTCTGATGTAGCCTGAATGCCAATAAAAACAGATGGAGATCAGGTCTAAACAACCTCTCTGGCTGCACTCAAGACTACTGCCATACAGGATCAGGAGGTATCAACAAAGCCATGAGAAAGGAAACAGAAAGTGTTTAGATGAGTAGGACAGCAGAGATGAAGAGAAATAAAGCCCCGAACCAGGTTCCAAAGACATGCACACCAACAAGAAACACAAGTAAGAACCAACATTTCCATCAGGAATTAGTATTTCACAGACTTAAGATTTTGCACACAAAATCAGAATAGGAAAGGGGGAAGGTCATACATAGAAACTCTACCAGCTGAAAAAGGCATTTATTACTTGAGTGATGCTCCATTGCTGAAGTTTACAGACTAGTCTGGGAGTTTAGGATGCTAACAAACAAGAATGTCCTCACTATCCAACTCAGAAACGTTAATTGTTACTCACTTGTAAGTTACAGTTTTCAGCCTCTTGTATTTGTAAAGAAAGCTCTGGAGCACTGTATGAGATGCTGCCAATAAGTTCATCAGAAATGCATCCATCTGAAATGACTGACATAACACTGAACCACGCATCCTCGCTGCTGGGCCAGAGAAAAGCAGTACTGTAGGACTACTAAGAGGTCCACTATCTTCACTACAGCCCTGTTTTCAGTACAGGGCCTGGGCTGGTAAAAGACACAGGCAGGCTCCAACACCTCTCTTGTAAGCCATATCCAGAAACACTCTGCGTGACTGTCAGTGCCAGTGGACAAGTTTCTCACTGTGAGATCTCAAAGCATTGCAGACTAAGAACCAGTTTGAATGTTTTTATCACAACGAACAGTACAGTGACATTACTGAATAAAACTCTAACCTGACATCCAGGCTCACTGCAAACTGTGCTTCATGTAACAAGGACACCGTAACTGTGCTCCCATAGCTCCATCAACCTATTCATTCTCCCCTCTCATCTTGGATTCTGTCTAAGATGCCATTGTTTTGGGCGTCATGCTCAGCTTCCGAGCACTCATACATCACAGAGTGTGTATCATCTTATACATTCATAGAGCACTTTGATTTTATTGACTGGGCTTAGAAGTCTGGCAGCTGGGTAAGTTAACATCACACAACTGGATCAAGTAAGGGCTTTCCAAAGGAGTAAGGAAAAGGAACGTGTTTAGGAAGTTGTTTGCACAGGCAAGAATTGTTAGGTATAAGATTTGGTTTTGTCAGGGACACAAGACAGGTTAAACAGAACACAACCACTACATAAACAAATGGTTCTGCAACTACCCATAAAGGCAGCAGATAATGCTACCTCTGGGTCCTCCTTTGTTGCCAGGGTACCAAAAGTCAGAGTTCACCAAAGTAACTCTGTATGACTTTCTGTAGTTTTCCCTGTTTGCCTTCTTTTCTTCAAAGGGAAACTGACTCTTCGTAAGATGAAAAATTCTAAAAACAGTTCGAAGAACTCCTGCTATACTCTGGAGATAAAGTGACAGTGTCTTTTCTTCCGGGAATGGAAATTATGTAATACATTATGTCTGGATTTTTGCTGGTACTTTTTTTTTTTTTGCGTGTGTGTATAATGAAATAGGAGGGCAAGTAAAAGAATACAATAAAGCTGAAAACTCCAAAGCTGTAACTCATTCTCTGGCAAATTCAGTTTCCAATTGTGACATTCAGTACAACGCTTCCCTCAACACTGACTATACAACAAGGGGTTTCTTCCATCACAGAAAAACCTGTTTATTCCTTCTTCAATCAATTACCATGCACTTACTTTAACACTGAGCACAAGCAGGGACACTTTTATCATCATTTGGATGATCCTGACTATTTCAGATAGGTTAAAAAACTCCAAACCCACAACAAAAGAAGTAACCCTTGTACCTCAAACTATCACACTCCTCTAGAACAGTTGCTTTTTGGGTTTGTTTTGTTAAGGGTTTGTTTGTGGTTTTTTTTATGAAGAACACCCCTGCATTATGATTCTTCTAAAAGAAGAGTACGCAGATTAATTTTACACCAAATTCTACCTCTTTGTATTCTAAGACTTTCGGGACTTGTGCCAGTATCTTCATAAGAAAGAGTCACCATGGGAAAAATGTATTTTAATTCTGTGCAGCTGTACATCTATAACAGCTTAAAAAAACGCTTTAAACATACAGATATGTGAAAGGGTCTGCGTTAATCTAACAATACTAGTGGGACTAAGTATGTTACTACATAAAGTTTATTGACATAACAGTGGGAAGCAGAACCTTAAATAATTTCAAGGTCCTTTCGTGCTGACAGGGCAGCTATGGAAAACAGGACAACTATACATTAAGCAGATACAGAAATAAGAAATTTTACAAACTTGGACGTTGAAATAGAAGTCTCCAAATTCAGGCACACAGACAAGAAACACACTCAAAACCAGAAGATATACACAAGGAGCCCAGGCTAACGCCTCTAAAACTTTCATCAAGTTTCTTTAGGATGTACCACTACAACAGTAAGCTTGGCATATTAATGGAACAAGGAGACTGAGAAAATGTGGTTTGTGTCCTCCTGTAACAAAGTCGGTGGATGACAAAAGTTTAACCGATTTCAGGAAGTCTGTAAATTATGAGAAAGGTAAAGCCAAACCCTGGGACTGCAACTGGCCTAAATTAATCTACAAATACTGTTTATACATCAATCCTGCACTTTCTGAAAGCAGCAAAGATACCCAAACCAAGAGAAATTTTAACTTTCTGTTCTGAAACCTCTTGAACTGTCTACTGTACATGTCTTACATAAGAGATATATCATAAAGGCTTCTACATTATCTGAACGAAAAGCCACTTCTCCAATATTATACAGGTATGAATATCCCAGAAGTTAAAAGAGAAAGCTGAAAATACTGACAGCATCTAACAAGCCAAAGTCAACACTGACATCAGCTTGGTCCTCAGCTCCTTTAAGTTTGATAAAGATTCCTGACCCACCTTGTATTAGATTGTCTAGCAGAATAACGACGAAGAGTCAGAGATATTCCACCTTTACTATGAAAAATCAGGAATACAAGCGCTTGCTTGTTTCCTAAGCAGGTACCACACAGAAATGACACCAGCTCTCATTCCCAGCCGAACAGAGGTGCTTGTTCCTGCCAGGTGACGTTTCTCTTCGCCGTATCACCACCGGACCTCGCCTTTACCCCCTGCCATTAACGGCGAGGGCCCGGCGAGACCGCGCGGCACGCCCCGCACAC
>NW_009938731.1:0-10683 GCF_000696875.1 Nestor notabilis | reverse complement strand
GCTGCTAGAAAGGCAAAGCACGTTGTTTCCCAAGGCATTTGCTAGAAAGCAAACTACCAAAAGGAGATGCCGGGTTGTCGTCTGTGGTAAATGCCTCTGCATTGACACTGACATGTAACTGACAGGATATAATGAGCAGGCTTCCAGGGGACTGACTGCAAAGAACAGTACAGAGCACATTTGACTTTGATGACAGATTGGTTTTCTTTTCTTCACTGGGACTTGTGATGTGAACTGCCTTTGTTTTCATCTTGCTGATGTAGGGCAACATTTGCAAAAGCTGAATTCAACGGTGGCCTAGTTGTGACATCTCTTTTATTTACTTCTCCAGTGAATTTACAAGCAGCTAGATGCTAGTGGTTGCTTCATTTATGAGGAAAATCAGTGGAAGAAAGTAGGTAGGGTTTAAGAACATATAAATCTTCTCCCACCTTGGCTGCAATGAATTACACACTACAGGTGTTTTCAGGAAAATGCTATTTCTTCTGTGCTTCCCAACAGCTCAAAGCTCCTTGTCAAAGGTAGGAGAGTGCTACACTCTTCTTTATTCCTATCTTTTAAATCAGCTGTAGCAACGTTATATATGAAGATAAGGGCTGGAAGATGCATCTTTCAATTGTAGACCTCTACTATGCAAATACACCTAAGTACACTGTTACAGGCTGCTTCTTCCAGTCTGTGAAGGCTCCCATGGCAGTAATTTGGGCTCTCCCCTGGCATTCGTGTTTCCTCATCACACTGGGAAGTGTGAGCCCTTTCATGGTGATTTCTAGAAAGGAGGACAACGCTGCACCTTATTCCATCTGGTGAAGGCTCTCCACTTTATAATCCAGCCAGGCAGTGCTCATGAAGCAGTATACGGACCCTGCAGCTTGTTTGGCCATCGACTGTTTATGTGGTGACATTTAAGATGATGAGTTTCTTGACCTAAAGCCTGCTCAGACCATTGCAGTGACTGGGGTGTGTATTTGTACATTGCTTCCTCTCTCTGCCATCAGGGAGGTTCACAGTGAGACTCACTGACTGAACATATTCCAAGAGTTTGCCTGAGAAATCCCATATTTCTTATCTGGTTAATTTAATGGTTCACTAAAGGATGGAGAAGGCCTTCTCAAACTGCTAAGAAATGGTTCCTTGAAAGGGGTTTTGAATATTCTGCAGCTGCAAGGGGTGGAAAAGACACAACCATGTGCTGCAGAATGGAACCTTCTATTTTTGGGCAGGGAAATTTGCTCAGACCAGGGTTAGTTCTCTGTCAGATGCGAATGAACAAACATCATCCCCACCACCACCCCCAGCCCAGAACTGCAGCAACCTGAAAACTTGCTACTTCCTGAGCCTATGCACTCTTTTGCTGGCAGCCATACAAGAAAGCAGTTGGCCTATCTAAATTAAGTGCCGCACATAATGGAACATCAATCAGTGCTGTTAACTCTAAAGTGATAATGTGGTTAGGGAGAACAAATTGCACCGAGGTAATATGGGGTTTTTTTACACTCGAAGGAAACTCTCAGTGGAGCAACCTCTGGAGCTAATATTAGGTCTGGGAATTTCACAGGCACTAATAGGATTAGGCACATGACTTCCTTTTCAGTCTGATGGGAGTCAAGTGTTTAATTCCCTTGGGCTTCTCTGAGATTTCTGCAGATTCAGAAGCAGCACCCAAACATCAGTACACCCAGATCTTCTTCTCTGACTGTCCCCCAGCCAAGGATAGAATTGCTAATCCACCCATTAGAACGGTAAATGGCCTTTCCAAGGAAAAGCACTTGGTGTGCAACCTGTGACAAAACAGTACTTGCTCCAACTCAAGATGTAAACCAAAATATAACTTTATATAGTACCTTTAAAAAATATGAAATAATAGAATTATGCTCTTTTACTCACAAGGGGAAACCTGTTCTTGTTTACCAACAACTCATTTGGAGCATGGGGCAGGGGGGATGTCAAGCTTAGTCTTACTCAGCTTCCGTTTGGTGCTTTTAGGGCAAGGTTCACTGTGCCTTTCCATCTTCAGGAACAGCTGAAAAATACTAATGGGGTGCTAAAAGTAGTGAAGGCCTGCTTGCAGTGCTGCTAGAGGGCTCTGGATGTAAGTAGCATCACCTGTTAGAAATATTTACTGCATATTATTTGGAGGGCAGTGGTGGTCAGAGCAAGAATTGATGAGAGATCTCATTGTCGCTTCTCTGCTGTCTGTAAATGGTATCTTTTATGTTACAGCTACCTTAGCTTTATTACTAAGAGTGCCAATGTCTAATAGGATTAAATCCTGAAATAGAAACCTGTGGCAGAAAAAGCCTGTGCTGCCTGGATGTCTTTGTGGTCTCAAAACTTACGGTACTGTTGTATCTTTGGTTGTTTAGTTGTCCTCTGTGAAATCACATATGCACTGAAATTAAGGTGTCAATTGCCAGTTTAATTCTCTGTGAGGGTCACTGCTATCACAGCATTCTGGGTATAAGGCTTTCAAAAATGAAGGCTGGTGCTAACAGAGCATCTTACCATTTGATGGTGGTGTAAGAAAAAAGTCTTCTCCCAGTGGGACTCACTCCTGTAAATGCTTTGGATATCAAAACCCACACTCCATCCCTGCTTCCATGAATAAAAACATCTGTCATCTTCATAACAACATCCCAGTGCATGCATAAAAGCTGTCCTCTCTCTATCCAAACTCAAGATGATGAGTTTGGTTATACCTGTCATGTCACTGCAGAATGCAGTTCTACTGAGCCAGAGCAGGAGAAAAAATAAGGACTCTAAAGTGGAGGGTTCTTATCTGAATATTTACTTCTAGGCTTATGATGGCTTTCTGAGCCTCCTCTTCAGACTTCATTATTCTTGTAGCATTTCGTTTTGCCACCCAGGGAGGACCTGCGTAAGGTAAGCTTGCAAGGGAATCTCATTTCTAATTAATACTGTATTTAATTCAATAGCTAATAGCTTTTGGCATGGTAATTTCGAAATGAGTTTTCCCTTGATGAATTCAGAGAAGAGTATTTAAATAACAGTTCCTTCCTCTCCTCTTCCCATCGATTTTTAATTAAATCTTGGACATGTGATCTCTTCCCCAGGCTGGTATGATGGACAAACAGAGATCTTTACTGCCTAGAAAATCAAATTAGAAACTTTATGGTCTAGTTATTACCAACTTCACCCACGCTCTTCAGAAGCTAGTCCTAAGCAGGAGCATAAATGAAGAGAACAGCCCAGAACTACTCTGTTACAATATGTTTGTAAACCTATGTAAAACCATAATTAGCTGGTTAAGTTTATTAATGTTTCCCACAATGTGTTTTCTAAAGGGATTTCTAGGAATGACCATGCACGTGTGTTTCTAAAGTGTATGACGTGAACGAATAGAATTGTGAATATATGCTGGAGGAAAGGGTTTTCTTTTGTCCAGTCTGTATAGCCCCCAGCTGAGGGTGTGCAAGTGCATTAACTGCAGCGTGTGGCTGTTAAGTAACAGTGATTTTCCTCCCGAGCTTTGTACTCAGCTGGCTATGATATGGGTTAAATAAATCATGGTCTCTCCAAGCACTTGTGGCAGAACAGAACAGATTACGCGTTTCTAGCAATGCAGTCACCTTCCTGGTGGTGGTACCAAAGGCCCTCTGCTTGAGTTATCAGTGGAAGCATCTCATGACCATGTCTGACCTTCCCCTTTTCCAAAATACAGGCAGTGTTCAATTTTTTATCTTTCTGTGCTTGTAACTCCTTCTCTCAGGATAGTATAGCCTTCCAGATAAACAAGAAATAAGCCCTTTTCTTCTAAGGTCTTCAGGGTCAAGAACAAAACTATATTGGGCTCTCTCCTACTCAAACTCTTGGGGTAAATGAGAATGAAAGTCCTCATACAAGCCTTCTTTCTTTTTAGCTAGGATAAGCACTTTCAATTTCCATGCAGTAAAAGCTTACTGTCTCACAATAGCTACTATGGCTGCATACTCAGCAGGGCTGGGTGATATGAAAGGGAGCAGGTTCGGCAGCGAGTGATACAGAGCAGCATCCATGACCTGCTGGAGAGAGTGCTGGATGCTGTTGGTCTGTATCTTGTTGTTGAAGACCAGCTAATTAGCCCTAGTGCCTCCCTGCTGGCAGTTGAAGTGTATGTATTTTGCAGTTCAGGTCCAGGATTGACATCCTGAGAATACTCCAGAGCTTCAGGAGCTCCAGGGGCCTTCTCTGTCTGCTGGCACCTGACCTCATTTCTGCCCGTGCTGAAAGCATTGAGAAGTTGTCTGGATTTCTGCAGAGCTGTAAAACGCTCTAAGATCACTTCATTATTGCTAGTTAGTTTCTAAATAGGTTTAAGTGACTCAGGAAATGGATATAAATGACCTGCTAGGGGGGAAGAAAAGAAGGCAAGTATAGTGGTGTCTCAGCTGCAAACATGATGGGGGTTGAATTACTCTTTTTTTTTCCGAACTAGCTTGGAGTAAGAGCTGTCACGTCTACTTTTTCCTCTTCCTTCTTTTATTTTGTTCATGTGGCATAGGAGGAGAAAGCACAGTCGTTTGCACCATTAGACACATAACATTATCATCATGATAATCATGTTCATAGTTTCATACTCAAAGTTCATGCTCAAAATTTCACACTTTGAACTTCTTTACCAAGGTGGATAAGAGCACCTGTAACATACTCAGCATTTCACCTGTGAGTCTTTCTCCTTATGCCTGCAAGGTAAAGCTGCCTCTGATAGCTCAAAAAAGCTGCTTTTTGGTAGCATTTTCCCTGGATTAGTAGGGTTTTTGAGAGCTATAATACCATAATATCATGCTTGACAGTAAAAACTAAGGTAGAGGAATAAGAAGGGAGATTTTTGGCTCCCAAGATGGTTGCTGTTCAGAGACTGGCCGGGCTTGGTCTGCTTGTGGGAGGTGGTGAGCTATTTCTTTTGCTTCATTTTTTGTCTCTTTCCTTCACCTATTAAACTGTCTCTATCTCAACCCATGTATTTTCTCACTTTCATTCTTCCTCTTTTCTCCCCCTGTGCCCCACTGGGAATGGAGTAAGTGAGCAGTTGTATGGCTGCTGGCCAGGGCCAGCCCACTATGTGAAACAGAAAAAAGTGTTATTATGTGGTCAGGTATAGGGATAAAGATATGCTTTTTTATGAAAAATCTTTGTTTGGATGTCACCAAATGGGAACAGTGGAGTATGTGGATTAGAGGGAACAAGGAATTTTACATTCATGACTGTTACTGCTAGCAAATCCTGGGATTCTAGGATCTACCATGATACTCTGGGGCCTCCATTATCTTAAAGGTTATCAGGCAGTCAGGCAAAACTGAACAGAGGGAATCAAATTACACTGTGGACACTGCTAGTTTTATCTTCATCCTGATCAAAACCTGGCATAGGCATTTTTATTTTCCTCCTATCACACCCTTGCCTGCTGGGGATCCTTTCCCTTCCTCAACACCATTATCCTTCTGTTTTCTCTCTCTGCCTCCCCAAAATAGGAGGTTCATACCATCTTCAGTTTTCAGCAGGAAGATTTTCAAACGTGAATTTCCCCCCTGTAATGGACATTCCAGCAAAATATAAGGCAATTAGAGATACAATTTAACTGCTTTCCTTCCTTCTTCCTGCTGCTTAAGTATTTGAAAGAATTTCAACAAGGGCTATCCCAGTAGGGACCTGAAGACTGGCAGTGTATTTTAGGATTTAGTGTTATAACAATGAGCCAGGGTTTAATTAACCTTCCAGCTCTTTGGGAGACCTGAGACAGAGGATCCAGTGCCTCCCCAAAACACTGCTGCTTCTCTTGCAGTTACTGAACACATTAATCTCTCTGATCCTGTACTTAGAACTACAGCTATATTTTATTTTGGTCAAGTTAAAGTGCTAAATATTTTACAGAGATAATGAAATTCCTTACCCTGCCTTGCAGAGAATATCATTTAAACAAACCAATAATAGAAGGATTGCTGGGGGAAAAAGAAAGAAATTCAGGAGCACAAAAAGGTGTGGGGTATGTTGACTTCCCCTGAGTGCTTGACACCTGTGCCATCTGGGTTTGTGCTTCACAACACATGAAATATGATAGAAGGGGACAATAAGAAATTTAACCCTTTGTTTACATTAACCACTGTACAATATACACACACAGCAGATCTGAAACAGTTTCTTTCTGTGAAACAATCCCCATCTTTCAAGTCAGACTTCATTCCTGGTCCAGGAGGGAGAGTTCCCAAAAGCCACAGAAACCACCCATGAACTTAGCTTAACCCAAAACAAGCCATGTAACAGGATTCCTCCAGAGGAAGCCACAGAGGTGATGAGAGGGCTGGAGCATCTCTCCTATGGAGACAGGCTGAGAGAGTTGGGGCTGTTCAGCCTGGAAAAGAGAAGGCTCCAGTGAGGCCTTAGAGCAGCTTCCAGTGCCTTAAGAGAGCCTACAAGAAATCTCGAGGGGGACTTTTTACAAGGGCATGTAGTGATAGGACAAGGGGAAATGGTTTTAAACTGAAATAGGGTAGATTTAGATTAGATATTGGGGAAAAAATACTTTACAGTGAGGATGGTGAGACACTGGCACAGGTTGCTCTGAGAAACTGTGGCTGTCCCATCCCTGCCTGTGTTCAAGGCCAGGCTGGGCGGGGTGAAATAGGGTAGATTTAGATTAGATATTGGGGAAAAAATACTTTACAGTGAGGATGGTGAGACACTGGCACAGGTTGCTCTGAGAAACTGTGGCTGTCCCATCCCTGCCTGTGTTCAAGGCCAGGCTGGGCGGGGCTTGAGCAACCTGGTCTAGTGGAAGGCATCCCTGCCCATGGCAGGGGAAGTGGAAGTAAATGATCTTTAAGGTCCCTTCCAACTCAAACCATTTCATGATTGTATTATTCATGTTATCCTGATGGGATTGCCTGACAGCAGTGACTGTTGGGTGTATAAATCTCTAAGTCATCAGGAAGAAGAAACATCACAGCAGAACACTAACAACTGCGACTGTGCAAAATTTTGATTTTGATGTGCAAAATCTTTGCTCAAACCATGACAATGGTGAAAATTTTAAATTCACCATGATATCTTATAGATCCTGTTGCAGAGACAAGTGGTGAAATGAGCAGAAAGCAACCTGGCTGCAAGATTAGAGTATATATACAAAATAAAAATTGGAAGAATAAACATCATCAGCTGTTGAAACAGTTATTGAGGTGCAGTTAACAAAATTAGCCAAAGGAGTGGAGTCTTCATTTTCAAGTGTAAAAAGTGGGTTTGTGCACCTTGTTTCAGAAGAGAGATGGTCCTTTTTTTCTAAGATAACTTTTCCTGCTAGTATGTTCTCACACACCCAGATCCCTGTTTCCATACATGTCCACCAAAGGAAGTTCATGGAATGTGCCATGACCCTGTTCTGCCAGCACACCTCTGATGGCTTTGTGCAGAAGAGAGACTGTGGAGCAGGGTTGAAAAGAAGGGTTGTTGTGCACTTCTGTCCACACCAATCTGAAATTCAGAGGAAGGAGAGATGCGTGCAGACTTGGAAGCCGGAAAACTCTTCCTGGTCTAATAACATCTATGCAATCTTTCCATCCAGTCACACAGATGCCTCCTACATTAATCTGCTCCTTTCCTTTACTGCATCTCAAAGTCAAGATCCATCCCAGTGGTGACCTACTTGGGCACCGAGCCTACTGCTGTAATAGAAACGATAATGCTGATACTCGGAAGAAGCATTTGTCCAGGCTCTTTCTGGCTATAAACTACCCCAAGTTCAGCTCCTCCCCTCTCACCGATTCACCATTTAAAGTGCAGGTAAAATTCTCCTCTGCTAATGTGACTAGGGAAAAGCCTCAGGCACCTGATAACCAACAAACTGAAACAATTAAGAGAATTTGCTAATTGCTTTGCTGAAGAGAATGTGTTGTATGCATGAATGTGATTTTATCTTGCCAAGCATGTAATGTTGAAAAATTGGAGAGAATGGTAGCGCCATGGTGGCCTTGAGTCTATGACTGGGTTTTGTGGATAAAAGAATTAATGTTCACTGAAGACATGTATGATTTTGGTAGAGACAAAGAGCATTTTAGGCGTTGGTGTAAAGAGGTACATTCTAATTGCAATTCAAGTGATCCCTTTTTCCCTTTCCCACATTCTTCCCAAAAGGAAAATTTCTTCCATTTCCAAATGCAAGGTAAAAGCACAAATTGTCAAAGTCCCAATTTCCAAATGCTTTATTTTTTGTTCTGTACAGTTTGCTTTAAAAGATCTACTTCTTCCATCAGCGACCAGTCAATTTCAGTTCCCAAGTCAAATTCACTTTCAAGTATTTTTGTCACTTAAATACCTGAGAACACAGAGAAAAGTCATCCTTAGTCTTCTGGATCTTCTTGCCTGTGTTAGTATTTTTTTTTCTTTTTTTTTCTTTTTTTTTTTTCTTGGTGGGGAGGGCAGGAGGGAAGATGGTTTGGGAATAAACCACAAATGCAGATGTATTTGCTTCACTTCCTATAAAACCAGCTTTTATTTGTTTAACAGAAACAGCTATGCTGCAACTGTAACAACTAGTGAGAGGTGATTGAATATATATGAAATTCTGTGGTGATTAAAACTTTAATCCCAATGAACTACTGACCTTAGCTCTACTCTCTGAGAAAGGGGGACAAGCGCTCTACAAGTAAGGAGAGATCGCTGGAAGAGATTCCTGCTTATTTGACTTGGGTTTGCCCCCTTTCCTTCCTGTGTTGTTTAGGACTTCGTAGGACAGACTACTTGACAGATGCATGACATGAGTTACTCTGGAGCTTACTGGAACGAATTTATCATTTTCTGCACATGCACACAGCAGTGTTTTTCTGTTTCAGTAAATCATGTATTTACCACCTACTTATTACTTATACTGTAAAATGATGATTTCATTTTTTTTGTGCTGTCATTTTTTTTAAATAAAATTGTGCCATGACACATCTTGATTCATAGCACTAAAAAAAAAAATAATGAAAAAGTCATAGTGTCCAGCTGCTCACCTAATCCTGAAAAATCAGATACATTTTATTGTGCTGTGTAAGAAAGATTCTTAGTTTTGGCCTTGTAAGCAATTTTGTATTTGTGCCAAAGAAACAAGTTTTGTTACAACCAAGGTGAAAGAGAAGTTCTGTGCAAATGCTGATGAAAATACTCACAGAATTGGAAACAACCATTAATCCCCAAAACAAAATAGTAGAGGTAAAACTAGGAATATTCATCTGTGGTATGGAATGAAACATGTTACAAGGATGCTGTAATTATTTTTGAAACAACATTTTAAGCCCAGGAAATAGGGGTAAGGTCTGGCTGAAAGAAAAATCTAAATGACTTCTGGAAGTACTTGAACAGAATGCCCACACGACCTCAGCACAATGTCACTGTGCAATGAACAGTCATGAATGCACAGATTATTTATAGTCCTACCTTACATTACATTTGGTTTTACACGTGTATGCAGTGTTGCGGGGTTGTTTTTACCCATTGTGGTAGATTACTTTCAGTATGCTCTTCTATATCTTATTTACTTCTCTTTGAGATAGTTCAGTTTAAATCATCTAAGTTTAGGACTCTTGAGTCTCAAGAAACTGCAGATGACTAAGATAAACAGTAGATTTATTAAACACAAAGGAATAGGATCTCAGTGTACAGTATAACAAGGGTCAATTTTATGAGAACTGAAGCCTGATGCAACTAGTAACACCCAACAGAAGTGCAGTATCTTGTTATGTCTACGCATTTTAAAACCCTACAGTATAAACCTTTGAACTTTAAGGGCCTTATTCACTGATGTACTCAAACTGCTATGCATTGCTCAGGCATGGAAATATACTTATGGTTGTGCCTCCTTTGCATGAGCCGGTTTTGTACTTGCACCTCATTCATCGCCACTTACAGGCCCATGCTGTGTGCTCTTTTCTGTTCCCTATGATCCTTCAGGGTCACACTCCATACACGCAGCTCTTTGCCCTTGTTCATTATTTCCATGCTCCAAGAGTGTAACTAGTGAATTATAAGGTCAGCCATCTGTTGCCTGATTCCCTATGATCTGTAAAGCACATCTTGAAGATGGCCTGCAACAAAACTGCTTAAAGTATTTGAGGTCAGTGGAAAATATGATCCCTAATGGACTTACTCCCATTGAGCCAGGCGAGCTGTAAGCACTAACAGCCATGGGAATGACCTAGGCTCTGAAGCATGTACTACAGAGTCACAGAATCGTAGAATGGTTTGGGTTGGAAAGGACTTTAAAGATCACCTAGTTCCAACTCACCTGCCATGGGGGGTTTCTTTTCTCTACCTAGGTCGAAAAGAAGAAACTAGCTCTCCATGCTGCCACAGGGGATTATTCAAAGGTGGCAGAGAGGTTTAAATCCACTTGTGAAAACTGGCAATGCATCTGCCGCACAAACCCATTTCTTCTGGGCCCAGAGCAACCACCACAACCTGTCTGTGCTGCGGCACTAGGACTGTCAGTCATGGCACAGCCAGGCCCCCCTCCCTGCCCTTACAGGCCATGGGCCGCTGCCCACCAAGTCCACCAGAGCCTCACGGAAGTCCTCTAACAGATTTAAGTAAGAGATTCACGCCGTCCCCGCCGAGTA
The DNA here is from genome assembly GCF_000696875.1 of Nestor notabilis. Taxonomy (NCBI): domain Eukaryota; kingdom Metazoa; phylum Chordata; class Aves; order Psittaciformes; family Psittacidae; genus Nestor; species Nestor notabilis. Next base: position 97 of record NW_009938731.1, on the reverse strand, counting down.
TCAGCGAACCGGGGAGACCCGGGGGCTTTTTCACGCAGTCTCCTCAGAGCACCGGCAGTCTCTCTCCCAGCAATCTGGGGTTCCCTCCGGCCACCTG
>NW_009938730.1:28977-53255 GCF_000696875.1 Nestor notabilis | reverse complement strand
ACCAACCACCTCGCTGTTTTTCATGTGCCTTTTTATGTTTTTCATGTCTATCACTTAAGAAGTAGTGGTAAAATTAAGAAGAGAACTGCAAGGAAGATAATTGAGATCCTGAAAATCAAGCTATTCTTTGTACGCATATTTGCTTATGTATTCTATTTCTTCAAAGAAGAGTAGATTAAATTCATCACAGTCTATGAATATTTATTTGGAACGCTGAGAAATACAGTAACAGGTGTCCAGCTATTAAATGAAGGAACAGCAGTGTACACTGACTAAAAGTTGAAAATGCAGCTTCATTTTGAATGATCAAGATGATTAATGGCTGACATTTTCAAGCATCATTGTGGATCCACCCCACAATGAAGATTAAATAAGAATGCATTCCTAGTGTGTGTCATACCAGAGTTGAAGCTGGAAGGTGAAATTGTTTCTAGATAGCTGTAGCATGAGAGTCTTGGGGCAGTACTTAACCCCAAGGCTGGGGCTACTTGGTTTTTTTCCCCCTCCCCCTTTTTCTTAAGCTTCCTGTATGCTAAATGCAACATGCTATTTCCAGCTCTACATGTCCTGGTCAGTGCCCTCAATACTAGAAGCTGCAGTGGTCTGCTGCATCTGCTCCCTAAGAAACTAGGAGAACAGTAAGAAGTATGAGGAACTCTAGTAGGAAATGAGAAGGCATCCCATTTCTGCAGTGCTACAAAATTTACTTGTATATTAGATTTTAGTGATAACTTGCTACTTGAGTATCTCTGTACCATCCTCTTTCCTATTCATTTCCACCTGCTATTCTAAAAATTCATTCAAACTCCTAAGTGTAAAATATCATCTTTAATGCTTATTTCGTTACTTCTGGCACTGAATCCACTGCTTTCAAAAAAATATATCCAGAAGGGCACTATGTCATTTTTTCTGAACATCGCAGGAGCCATGTTAAAATGTATATGCTAATTGAATGCAGGAAAGCAGGATTTTAAGTTTATGAGCTCTCTCTTGCTTTTCCTAGCTATTCTGTATTGCCCTTATTTTCATGTCAGTTCCCTGCCAACTTCTTTCTGTATAAAGTAATCATATTCAGGTACTCAGGATTAGATTGTAGGATAGCAATAATAATAAGAATTTTTATTTTTATTTTTTTTTAAACAGCATGGTGTGTACCCATGCTCAAAATTCTTTGAATATCACCATGATCTCATTTCCTTCCTGTTCTTTCACTGTCACACATGCACTGATGGGAGGGACAGTCATTGCCAAATACTGCACTGCATGAGGTCCAAGGGGTGTTTTCATTTCTTTCATCAGCCAGGCTGAAGTGCTCATTGCAACCACAGTAAGGTCCAATAATGTGCACATTGATGAGAAAACTGCAGAGCAAACAGAAGTACGGGAGCCTTTTGTGTTTGAGATTCAGCAGGCACACAAATCTGAAAGCGCCTCTTCTGCTTTGACATTATCTACAAGTTCAATCTACAATATGCTGATTCTATCATAATACAGAAAATTGGTTAATTCCCTCTGGAAATTTACAATAAAAATAATTCTCCCCTTGAACTGCTCTTGCTTCTTCCTTTGATTGGATGATGCTATCACTTTTAAGCAGGGGACAAAGAGAGCATTTTTATAACAAAATATGTGCATTTATATAAAACTTGCACACTTTATGCATGTACTTTATACTTTCTCTATAAATATTGACAAGTGAAGATAATTAGTCAAGCATATCTCCAAGTCACTAGGACTTGTGCAAAATTTTATCATTTGCAAGTGGTTATCAAATCACCCAAAATTTCCTTCCTCCTTTGTGAAAAATTTTCCCCTCCCCACACCTTTTCTTCATTTCTTTGAGCATTGTCCTCAGACAGCATGTTGAGCTCAGCACTGGAATTATAGGTTACCATATTGGCAAGTATGTTGATTTTGCTGTCCCAGTAGAAGCTGTTTTACTAGTTAAATGGATCGTTTCATTCATCTGCCTATGGAAGACAAGAAAGGTTGGCAATAGCAAAAACTCTAATACAAGGTTTACACTTGTTTCTGCATAACAGAAGCTAGGAATAAGGCACACATTGTTTTGTCAGGGAAGGTAATTAAGCACCAGTTCAACTTCATTATCATGTGGATAAACTCTCTAAAACTTATGCAGTTACTGCTAAGGATCAGACAGACATCAATCATGAGATTGTCATGGTAATTAGGAGGTTGAGGCATGGAAGGAGATGAAGGAGATGGTGATCACTGTTTCTGGCTTCCTGATCTCAGACACTGTGCATTTCCTGAATTTTAGTGTGTTTATGGGTAATATGCACTTGAAAGTCACGTGGCTTTGCTCTTAATGCATAATGAGAAAAGCCATATTTAATAGAATGCAACTTCTATTTTCCATATACGTCACTGTGAAACTTTAAAGCATCTATGTCTTCTGTTGTTAAATCGTGTTAGAGGTAGAATTCACATACGATGAAAGCTCTTCAAATGATGTCATCAGGCATTTGTGTTATAAATTAGCAAATACTAAAGCCTTTAGTTGGAGTAAGTATAGATGGCTAGAGAAGGGTCCTCTGGGATGTAACCTGGTAATGCTGTCTTGCAAAGTGTGTGTTTACCAAAAAAATATTCTTAAAAATGATGAACTAGTTGTATAGTACACAGAAGGAAATACAAACCTTGATTAAAACCAAGTACTTCAGATTACTTGGCTTTGTTTGAATTATAGGCTAGTAATAGACTGATGCTGATCTTATCACAGATTGACTATTAATAGTTCTCTTCTATTAGTACACTTTGTGGCAGAAAACACAGACATAGAGAACCACAGTTTTGTAGTGTACCTCTGCATGTTGGCAAGTACTGGAATACTGTATGCATGCTAGTAACTCAGCTTGGGATTCTTTGTGAGAAACTTCCTGCAATAGAGAGTTTCTTGCTGCAGCTGGAAGAAGTGTGATTTCTGCTTCATATTAAGTTTTACTGGCTTCCCTAGCTCTCCATAAAACAAAGTAATCTGCTATATAAGCATCTTGGTTTTTCTTTTTTCTGTTTTTTGATTTTTATTTTTATTTTGCAATAAGCCATTTTATGAGCAATTAGTTTTCTTTGCCCCATATTAATGTTTTTGTTGCTGATTAGGCATATCTTTACTTGGGTTAAATAAAAAAAAAGATCTGCTTAATTTCCAGTAGACTGAAGAAAAATAACATGCCTGCCAAAGACATGACATTTTCATAGTCAGGTACTTAGATCCAATATTGCTTCAGGTGTACAAAATTGCAGGGAAGAAGGGCTCGCTGTGGCTGGAGACAGATTTGCTGGAAGAATTGCCATAACCTTTGCGCTGTCTTCCTTGCTTATTCTAGATTTTCAGAGAACCATGCTAATGGCTCCTGACAAAGCCAAGATAGAGTCACAGCAAACTGCAGCTAGTTTTGAGGAAGGAAGATATCAGTGAGACCCTCAAAGCAGTTGCTGCCTGTACAAGCAATGTTCCTGATATCAGAAGCAGGAATAGCTAGTCTGGGTTTCCATTTTGGCTTTTTCTGGTAGGAACAGAACAGTCTCCTCTGGCTGGCAGAGGCATGGTGCATAAATGAAGATTATGAAGCAACTAATGGAAAGCAATCTGTAAGAGCTGTATAATACTTTTGTCTGTAAAGTGACTTACCATCATTTGGTGTAACACCAATAATGCACTTTCAGTTTTGATTTAGAATATTAACATACATCATTGTTTTCAGGATTGACAATTTTCTTTTTTGAGAGAGAGTTTATAAAACTAATCCTACTTCCTTGAACATGACTGGTTTGTTACATCTATTAGGTATAAAGTGGAGCAGAGTCCACCAATGTTACTTAAAATTAGATAAACAAGAATAGAGTACGTCAAGTTCTGTTCTAGGATGACCTTTGGAATGGACATGTATTACATCACTCTATTGAAAAAAAAAAAAGGCTATATAGTAATGGCTTTTTATAAACAAACAAACAAAAAAGTGCCAGGGTATGGAAGGACTTACTTGTTTTGAGTTGCTACATTCTGCAGAGAAAAGGAAATATTGTTTTGAATGAAGGTGAATTTTAGATTCCTAACAGGTGATCCCCCACTGCAACATATCATAGCAGCCTCTCGTCTGCTCGGTAGCTCAAAATTTTGGTCTTGCTGAGACATACAGATGTTTGTTTCAGCAGTTGTAATTATTTTCAGTTGTCCCTCCTGATACATATCTCTTAATCCCTTAATTAAACCAGGTATGTCCAGTCAGTAAGAGATCACAGCTTTTACTAGTCAGTCCAAAATAACGTGAATTGGAGAGAAGATTGTATTGCTCAGACTACCTAGTGCATTAGGATTTTTTTGAGGGGAAAGTAAAAAATGTAGGAAATAAAAAAAAATGAAAAGAACTCCATATATTTGCGTGATACTGGTGAGCCCTGAAGACACAATTTTGGTAATCTAGTGCCAGTGCCACCAGTAATAAAGCAATAGGAACCTCTTAGTGACTGAATATCCCTCTTAACATCAGTGATAATTACTGTGTACACTTAAGCAATAAACTAACCTCTGACTCCAATCCCTTATAATTAAGTTTAATGAATTGAATTGTCTTCAGTGTCAGATAGGCCTAAACATTGCCTAAAACTAGAAGGAAAGAAATATAACAAAAATGTTTTGCAGGGATAGTGCAAGGTTATTATGACATTGTGTTTCTTTAAAATAAAAATACCTGCAATTGATCAAAACACATATTTAGTGAAAAAATATGTAAATAAAAGGCCTCAGTTTAGCCTCTTGTCTCCCTTCACATCCTGGTTATAGAGGCTTGCTGAAATTTCCAGAATTCCAAAAACATTTTGATGATGTGCTTGTACTCTCTTTTTAGCTCACTTTCTCACATTATTTCTGAAACTGCTGTAATGGAAAAGAAGCTGTATGAATCAAGTAGTCATTAGTGAGCCGTATTTCCAAAGTTCTCCATAATGGCCTAATTCTGTTCATCATTTGACACGAGAAGAAGTCATATTAGGGCCAGCAGAAAGCTCCAAGGTAATATTGTAATATGAGCTATTTTAAGGACTAGTAAACTATTTTCTTTTCATTCAGTTTTGCAGACTTGTTAAAAATAGTCATAATCTAAAGGAAAAAAAAAAGGATTCTGGTCAGGATATCATGGCAAAAAAAAAGTTATGTTACCCAAAGTTACAGCTTGCAATTGGTTGATCCTCAACATTCCATACAGTCAATGGTATAAAGAAGCATTTCATTAAATCCGAATAGATTCTAACACGTGTAGTATAAGCAGTTGATGAAAGTGGTGGAAGGATGGAAAGGGATACTGAATCGTGTAGTTTCTTCTTGTGCTGTTAGTACCTGCTATAAAGAGAAAGCAATACAAAGAGACTATGGTGCTGCCTCCATGCCTCTGACAGTGGAACTTGACACAGAGTGATTAGGAATCTCATCCTTGTCTGACATTCGTGTTCTTTTGGCTCATGCAAATGTGAAAACATATTGGAGCCTGCATCAAAACCTTGACTGTGGTAAACTGATGTCAGTGGACTTTGGCGCACACAGCTGCCAAATCCAAAAATGTCTGGATCTTCTGTAGGTTTCATGTGCCTAGATGTGCACTTTGATAGCTAGTTATTGTCTTTTAAATGTCTCGTATTTGCTAGTATTGACTTCTCTGAAAATTCCTTTAGATGGTACTTAGGCTGCCTTAAAAAAAATTAAATCGAACTCAAATCCCTTACACAATCCTCATTAAATGAAAATGTTCAGTCATTTCAATCTCAATGGGAGATTTTTGTCTGAGGCAGGATTTAATGCGGTGCCATTCACATCTGTAGGAATATATTAAAAATTTAGAATGACCCAATGTACTAAAATGAAGCACATAAATCATATTATGTCATTAATCAGATTGCCATATGTAGTTTCCAGTCTCTGCTTAATTTGACTGGGATATATCAAAACATAATGCATCAAGTAAAAGGTATTTTTAAAAGGGATGAATTAGCACATACTCCATTACCATTTTTTTTTTTTTATTAATGATCAAATGGAAAAATCTCATTTGCAGTGGTGATGACTTGAAAACTTGGCAGTAGTGTTTTTGTGTTCTTTGTGAAATAAAAAATGTGAAAGAGTATGTGTCTCTCAGAAATGGCAGAGGTTTGTGTACATACATAACTGTGTGTGCATATTCATGTAATTTACATAATCCCATTTAAGAACCTTTTTGTAAATGGGCAATGGAAAATGACTTGAATGAACTTCTCTGGATATCCTCAGCACTTTCAGTGTAGTAAAATATGTAAAGGTCCAATGAATCAAGTGCTTCATAAGGAAAAGTGCCTCTGATATTTCCATCCTTTATGCGTATAGGATTGAATTTGTAGTTTTCCTGACTCAGACACAAAGCAATCATCACATAAGAAATTCACCAGCTACAGCCTCAATTGCAACTGGCTGTTTGATTCTGAAGGTGTTTTTATCTGGTTTTCCCTTTTCCATTCTGCATAATGCTTCTTATTCTGGTCAAGATTTGCCTGCTTTATCACCATTCTCATTAGGATTTCTTTGTCTTTTATTCTTAAAGAATGTTTCCTAAAGGAATAAACTTATTGTGGTTTTTAGTTCTTCCTGGGCTTGACAATCATAATCATGAAAATCTAAAAATGTCAGTGTTGCTACAGTGCTGAAAATGGATAGAATGCATGCTAATGAAGTCTTCAAAGGAGGAGCTGTTTTTATTATTTTGGTTTAAAAATGACAGACATGTTTTCTTGAGTTAAACCAAAAAAGTACATTTGAGATGGATCAGTTCAGGGAAGAGGTGAAAGGAGATATTAATTCACAAGATGAGCAAGGCTGTTTCTTGTCATCTTTCTGTAAGCACTTGAACTCTGGCAACTTTAGTTGCCTTTTTCTTTAGCTAACACAGACTGTTTGCAAGTTTCTGTAGTTGGTTGTACGCTCTTTCTGTCTTCATCTTTTATGGAACTTGGACTGAAAATGCCAGCATTGCAAACAAATCACAGGCACTGAATAAAATGTAAATATTAATTTCTAAGTTTAGGTGACAATTGTAATAAAAGCTCCAACTATGGGAAGAAAGATGAAGCTAGTTACAGATATATTTTAGTCTGTGCCTCAGAATTGCTGATGTGATGTTTGAGGAGCTAAAATAAAATTGAGTTTTTTTCTTTTCTGAAATCACTGTCATCATTGTGCTTATTTAAGATAACATTTCCTTTTACTACAGTTTGTTGCCTCCAATGCTCTTGATGTTAGTACTTCAGAAGCCTGTTTTCCTGATTCTTCCATATTACCTACTTTAAGCCATTTGCTTGTATGATCTGCAGAGACTGCATAGTGCTCTGGTGAATGGGTGTTGGTATGGGAAAGAAAAGGCACATAAGGTCTGCCTGCATTTCAACTTTTCAGTTCATCTCAAGGCTTCAACAGCATCCTATCAAAAGGCTGCTTCTGAAAGAAAATGGACAACTGTGTGTGCAAGTCAGTAATTTTATTTCCTGGTTTATAGGGAAGTCACCTCTCTGGTTCAGCTTAAGCTGTACGTGCAAACCAGTAGAGCCAGAATTGGCTCTGTTTCTGACGGTGCTGTCCTTGCCCATCTGATTTCTGCTGCTTTCTTCCTGTGCTGCATCTGCTAAGCATGATCTTGCTCTGTATCAGGTGACTGACTTCTCAGCTGTGTAAGTGCGCTCATTTCTAAAACCTGAGTCTCTTGTATCTTTAAATTACAAACTTCCCAGCATACAGTTGTTGTATGCATTTTTCAGTGACAAATGGCTATGGTTTCCCTCTCATGTTCTGTAACATATTGTATTTGCCTGGTTATTGGTTTTGCACTGTATTTGCTGTATTTTTCTAGTCCAAGATGCTCCTTTAGGATGAATTTTTGTCTCATTATTTCTGCATGTTCTTTGCAAGAGATGTGCAGAGGAGGTGGTACACTCCACTTCCAAGCTGGAACTTGGAATCAGCCTATGCTGATCCAACTTGAAATTCAGAACTGGAAACCAGTCTTGCCTTGTTGTTAAGCTTTAAAGTTCTGTTTCACGGGCTGCAACTTACATGAGTACTTTGCTTTATGTGGCGTGTATTGAAGAGCCCTGACACCCAGCTTCTACAGAATAGCAGAGAAAATGGAGGAAACAGAAGTACTGAACTTCATGGTGATCTGCTCAGGGCTAAACAGCAGTTTGGTGTTTGAAATGGTTCTTTTTCTTAACAGAGTTGTGTAAAGAGTGAACTGTGTTACACTCTTGTGCTGTACAGCCTCCTCTGCTTGTCAGTGGTACAGGTAGCATTCAGCTTGACATTTACTTGATGTTGCTAGTGCTGCAATAAGCTTTCATATGTGTGCATTCTTGCCAAATATATGTCCCTTGCCTGGCTGAATCTACCTCTGTTCCTTCTAGTTTTTAAACATATATGCCACATTAAAATCATCAGTGGAATTTTCTGCTGGGAGATGGCACTCCAAGCTGAGAAAGTGAATGATAAGTAATGACAAAAGTGGGAAGTAAATGAAGAAGTTTCATCATCTGAAAATTACTGTAGCATTGAAGTCCCCAGATGAGTAAAAACAATGCAACATTTCATCACAAATTCTCATCAAAACTTCAAATAGAATTTTTACATTCATACACTATCATGAAGTATTTATAACTATTGTGCTAGAAAATCTAGCTGGTGATTCTCAGAAATCAAACAATTAAAAATAAAAGAAACATAAATGAATAAATAACTGTAGACTCTGTGCATTCTCTAAACCTAGAGTGTTAAAGTTTCTCTGTAGAGGGGAATGGCTGACCTTTTCAATTGAGCTCCATAGGACAGAAATAGAAAATGTGCCAGTAGATGAGGGAAAGCTTTACTGTAGAGAGATCCCAGTGAAATCAGTAGGAGTGCTGGCTGTGTAGCTTAGTATCCGTGCCCTGGTAGTTAGGAGTAGTTATTTTATTACAATATTTAGTCACCAAATAAATAGGCAACAGTTTGGTATCTAAATAACTCTCAGTATGTGGCCCTTTCTCAAGCGGACAGTTATGTTTACCTGCAGCATTTAAACAATGTGGTATGTGTAGATCATTGCTGTGTACGAAAATCCTTAATTCTGAGAAAGGGCTTGGGCTTTCTTCATAGCATGTGGGGGGAACTAGGGGAAACAAAAATTGTTCTTGGACATCATTTGGCACGGAGCCCCTAATACAATCAGGTTGGAATGATGGAAAAGTGCAAGTTGGAGTTTTATAGTGAAGTGGCTGGGACAATGCTTTTTTCTGTTTGGGATATCACATGGGGAGCAAGCCATGCTGTAGGGAGATACACTGGTGGTGGAAGACAGCAAAATCTCTTGGAGCAGCAAGGCAGTGAGAGAGATGGAAAACACAAAGTTCTCCTTGGTGCTATCAGCCTATTCATTGGACTTGGGACATACCCATCCGTCAGTCTGGAAATCTGCTGATAGGAGGCTAGAAAGACATAAATGATTTCTGCTCAAATTTATCTGGAGCTGAGGAGAACTCCAGGTAATGTGTGATATCAATTACTGTGTGCTGAAGGTAAAAACTTGTGCTGGGATACCCTCTGTCCCTACCTAAGTGCCAGTCAGGTTGGGGCAGTGTGCAGAGTGAAACAGTATGCAAGTGATACTATTTCTGCACAGAGAGGGCTTCCTTTTCATGAAGTGCCACATACTTCTTGTGCTGATGTTTGAGAACAGACCTGCTGCCCCCAGCATATAAAGGCACTGGCATGATGTGTAGGAAGTGCCAAGTAACACAGAACAATTTGGGGCAGTTTTTCATTGTTGTTGTGGGTTGGGTTTTTTTTTTTTTTCTGGTTGATTGGTTTTTGGTTTCCACTGTAACAGTATATGTACATCACCTGGGATACATGGTGAAGAGAAGCTCAGTATACAGGAAACAGAAGGTATCTCAAAACAGACAGATTGGTAAAGGGAGCAGGAAAGAGAAGAAGAAAGCAAACAGGCGCATGTCAGAATCCTGGCCACGCCTCAATATTTTGATCCAGCAAGTTGCTTTACCCTGCTAGATCACAGTCTTATAGGAAAAGATACAATATTCTTTTAGGGTCTAGCATGGCAGCATTATATCTTAACTTAATTTTTCAGCTTTTGGTGACACCTTTGTGGGTATTCAGTTGTTCTACTCCCACTGCAAAGCTGAATCAATCTGTGCTACATTTAAGTACTGGATGATTTAGTGTGCTTTCAAAAACTGCACAAGCTACCTGTTGGAAATGTATTAAACATGCATCAGTACATCTACTGTTCATGTATCTCCTCATAGTGAGAATACTTAAATAATATAGAAGTCTTCACCCAAATTATCTAAACAGTTAATTGCACAACAATGTGACAATGATTTTGATTAATAGATTGCAACAATCAAGTATTACAAATACATTTGAAAAGCTGGGGCTGGTTTGCCATGAGCAAATGATAGAGAACTATTTGCAGTGGTGTTTCCTAATCCCAATCAGGATCTAGACTCATAGACCTGTGACCTTTTCTACAGTAGGTAGTTCTCTGTCTTAGTCATGACAACTCCAGAAACAATTTTTCAGATATGTTCAATTTTTTTTAAGAGATCTGAAAGATCCTTTGAATCCCAAGTGAATAACAATATGTTCCGAGAGTGGTACAGTTTCCTTTATTGATGGAGTAAGTTCGTTTCCACAATAGTGGAAAAATCCCTATTATTAATCCGTACTTAACTCTTATTTTGTTATGAAATGCTAGAGGGGAAGCCAGGGTTAGTGGTAACTGACACAGTTACAGGGTACTTTAAAATGTCTGACCCCATTTTGAAATAGATACTGTTTTTTATATGGCTAAAAAATTGGGATAATATGTTACTTACTCTCTAGAACGAGGGGATCGGTCCAAAAAAATGATGAGGAAAAGAAATCTGTTAATTGAAAGATATTGTGGGGATATGCTTCACCATCATTCATACACGGGATGAGGCCACAGGTGTTAAGGCAGGAATGAACTGTTCTCATCATATCTGGTGTTTGTAGTAAATGATGTGGAGCATTGCCAGTACTCACAGCTTCCATTTGAGCTTCATTACTCCTCTGTCTGCATTTCCAGAGTATCTCTGTGCTTTCATTTTGAAAATATAGAACACCTGGAAAAAGAAGAAATGGTTGGGAATGGGAAGCATATTTTGAGTTAAAAGAAAAGCAGAGGATATTTGGATGAGTTTATAACATCATGAATGAATTAAATGTTTGCCCTGTATTGACAGCGTGTATGTGGAGAAAAAGTGTCTTTGAAAGGAACCATCATCCTGTCACTTTCATCCAGGCTGACTTACAGTTTTGTAATCTCTAAACAGTGGCCTGGCTGGTTTGTGCCTGATGTGTTTCAAGGGATACGTTTTCTCATTATGTCTTCCCGGGGGACTAACATTAGGCCTCACTGTGTTACTGTTCTGGGCTTTTTTTCCTGAGATGGGAGAGAAAGCCTTTCTCATTTGAGAGCTTCAAATTCTGGAGAAAATAAATTCTGTCCATGGCTGGGCCCAAGACCCAGAGGATGTCACAGACTAGAGGTTTTCTGTTCCCATTTGGCCACTATAAAATTTCTTCACTCCGAAACTCCATTTTAAGTCATGAGAATGAAAGGGAAAGCAATATGTGCCCATAAGGAAATGGTTTGGAAATGTTTGCAAGTCAGGTCTCCTGCTGATATTGGACATCTTGTTGGAATGCAAGGATATTTTTTGACAAAGTTTCTGTGATAGTCCTACATTGTAGGCAAAAGCCTTGAAATGTCTCCTTTTCTGTCTCTGTACTGCTCAGGCTTTTGCACCATCAGAGGAATGAAAGTGTTTAACTTTTAAACATGTTGTTGAAATATTAAACAATGCTGATTGTTAATGCTGTATCAAAGCAGGCTTGAAACTGCTTCATAATCTCTTACATAATGCTGTCATGCTGTTCATGTCACTGATGCTATTTCATCCTGATAGCTGCCACTGGTAGGAAGCTCAGACATGTGATTGTAACCATTCTCAAATGCATTTTAAATAAATTTCACAGATCATTCTTAGGCAGAAGTGCTGTCTTACATCACAGATTTTTAAATGGAAATGGAATAGAATGCTGCATTAAATCAGCCTCCTTGTTTGTGCATTGCAACACAGATACTCCTCCTCTTCCTTCCAAAAATTGGATCATCCTTAAAATGGTTGTCTTTTGCTGGAGCAGAGTTAAAGAGCTAGAACACAGACTCTTCCCATATACTCACTTCTTGCATATAGGTAGTTCCAGGATTCAGTCTTGTATGGTATCTTTCATTGCAGGTACCTAACTCTGGTGCAAAATAAGCCCCCCTTGTACAGAGAGAAGAGTTCCCCTTCTCCCTAATTTCTGGTAGCTGATGAAGACATTGATTCATGTGGGATTATGAGATCCTGCTTCATCTGAGTTAGATCAATAACTTAAATAAAACCTTTCTACTTGAGTGGCCATATCAGTATGTGAGTGTGCCTGGATATAGGAAGTCTGTGTTTCTTTGCAGGAAAAACAAAGAATTCTTCAAAAAGAATGCAGCTCAACCTGCTATCGACTGGAATACATACTGAAAGAGCAAATATCTTTTGCCAGTTAGGAAACAGACCTAGATACGGGCAGGAGAATTTTTCTAGATTATATCCCTCAAACCTCAGTGTAAGAAAGTCACTGAAGCATATAATAATGTCTTTTGAGACAGGCACATGCTTGACTGCTTCCCTAGGGCAGAATGCTTCCTGGAATTAGCCTTCACATAAATATAATTTTTGCTGTGTTCATTTCTACCTGGGGCCTTCCTGAGCAAATTGGTGTTCGTGGTCTTTGCTTGGAGAATGGTACAAAATACTTATCTGTTAGAAGGTGAAGAGTCAGGGAATGAAAGAAAGAGTAAGAAACAACAGAATAGGGACACACACACACATATCCCTGTTTTCAATTTGGTAGTGTATTTAAAATCCAGCAAAATAATATAAACCCTGAGGTGCTTGTGCTGCTGTTTAATCAAGAAATTCCAAATGCTATGCCTCAAGGCAGGACTAGTGTCTTTGAAAAAATTATGTCATGTTTCTAGAAAGTCAATCATCTTATTTTCCTAATCAAAATCTTTACGGACTGTTTTAAAGTAGCAGTAGGGATCTGGAAAGAGAAATGTTCTAGTTTGGGGTATCATGGGGAATTTTGATCTAAGAAATAAATGAAAATATTGAAGTCTGAAAGTAGAACTGCCAGAAGGAAACTTCAGAGGAAGTCCATGAATACAGCAACAGCCAAGAAGGATGATGACTGAGAGGCTGAGAACCTGTGTGTGTAGCTGAACTAATCAGAATTGTCTCCCTAGGGTGATAAAGACATTTCTGTCAAAACCCTAATCAGGAAAGCTTTGGTATTCAATCTACTTTTTTGCATGTCTATCAACACTTACTAGTTTGGTGAATTGTTTTGATCCAGTGACTCAGCTGCACTAAGCATCTCCCCAAGTATGGAATAGTCAATTAATTGTTAAATCTAACCTGCTGTCCACTAAATTAAATAGGAGGAATTCCTTCTGACTTTGTAATATGCTGGAACAAGTTTCAACCAGTCTAGTTTGCTTGAAGGCTGTAGGCGTCTACACAGCAAAGACATGAGCTTGTGTCTGACTCTTGACTTGTTGCTTGTGTGTTTATCTTTTCTATAAAGCATTCTTTCTCTTTTCCTTTTTGATACATTGCTGTCACTGCTTTGTTATTACTGCACCGATGAAAGTGCAAACCCCTTACCTACTGGAATTCCAGTCATCTGAGAAAGAGAGGGGTATATTTATCTTTTAGAAATGTGATGGAACTTGGATTATTGGTGTTCCCACTGAATGCAGAAACACTGTTTGTAAGCTTATCATTATGCATGTGAATGCAGCTTTATAAGATCAGGGCTTTAAGAATTGAAAAGTGCTTTGGAAGGTACTCATCACAGCTAATTGTTATTGATGACAAAAGAAGATCCTATCTACATTAACGATAGGAAACTGATAATCCATATATTTCTTTTCATGTTGCTGAAGGAAAACAAAAAACCAGGATCTTTAAAAATGGCAATGAATTGTAAAATATTTTAAATACTAAACAGATTATTGTGGCTGTCACTTCAATTCTTGTGCTCATACTTGTTACAATTGTTTCATCTTGATTTCAGTTTTTGCAGAGGAAATTCATGGGAGGGTTTTAGTTATTCAAGGTTAGGCTGGGCTTTCCAGCTCTAGCAGAATAGTGTTTCACTGTTAGCCCACCGCTGATCACCACTGCAAGTACCAGCCTCACAATTGACTCCTTTCTGCACACACACTGGGAAAGCACAAAAAAATTCTCAGGCTTATTCCAGCTATGCATATAAATCTGTCTGGAAAGGATTCTTCCCCTTCAGCAATCCTGGTGATTAATTAGCTAGCATGAGTCTCTGCAATAGCTCAAGCACATTGAAAAAGTGGTGTCACATTCCCTTCCTAACTGTGATTATTGCAAATGTCCGTGACATAGCAGCAGGTTCCTTCAGTGAGAGCTTTTACTGCTGCAGAGATTACAGAACATTTGCTGCTTTCATTTACTACCAGGAACCAGAACATCTCAAACAATTTCAGCTGTAAAGCCAGGAAATACATGTATAGTTTTAGGATGTATTGGACACTTATCTGCACTTTTAAGGATATCAAAATAAAATATAGGCAGAATCAAACTGGACTTACAAGATAGATATTTTAGAGGTTATGTTTTATGACTAGTAATTCAGTCTTTTTGAAAATGTGATTCTACTGCTTATTTTTGTCTGCTACTACTTGCTTGCAAACACCAGCCTTTCCTCATGCAGCTGAATTTTTTGGCTTCAATTGCACAGGGCAGATATTCTCCTAAGATACTTCTCATGTTTCCTTGACTTTCTGGCACAGCTGATCTCTGCCTCATATCTAATTCTGCAAAAGCTCAGATCTGGAGAGAAAGGCATCTTTTTCTAAGAACCTGGGGTTCAGAAAGCTGGGGTTAATTATTGAGAAATACAATTAAATGATTAGTTTGTAGGAATGTCACTGGTATTTGGGCCTTGATTCGGAACTGTCCGGCATGTTCTCCTTGTTGTAATTTCAGCATGTCTCAGCAGGATCATACCAATATTATTTTTCTACTGCTGCTGTACTTGACCAGTGCCCCCGGAAACCACCTGCTTATCTTTTGATAATTTGGAGGGCCATACTAGAGAAACAAGAGACAAAGAAAGTATGCAAACTCAAGGCAAGTGTTTCACTGGGAACAAAGCTGAGAAGAGAGCTAGGGTTCTCTGTATCCTAACCCAATATTTTCCTAAGTAAACTTCATTGCAAAAATGCAGCTCTGGCAGAGTTCAGGATTAAAGGATAGAGCAAGGAAAACCAAGATATTTCCTAAGTTATAGTAAAAACCTTCCTAGATGTGACAGTTTTTTGCCAATACATTTCTCTGTGGAAGATGGTCTAGGTTTTTTTACTCTCTGGTGTGTAGTAAAGATGCTCAGTTTTAGAATCTTTTCAGTCCTTTCTGACTTTTATTGTTCTTTTTGCCATCTTTAAAGAAAATTTCAGATAAATATTCTGGTAGTGCTGTTTCAGTCCTGGAATTGTTTGTATCTACCTGCTCTGGTGTCATTATCATTATATCTAATTACATCCTGATCCACAAAATGTCACATGCTGACAGCTATTAAAACTGAAGATAGGGCTTGAGCTGCCTAGCAAAGAAACCAGTAGGAGATTAGCCTCTATGAGTGCAGTTCTAGATCAGAATGTGTAATTCAAGTGGGGAAAAGCGATAAAAAATGGAACGGACACAAATTCTGTTTCAGTTCAGTCATCCTATTCTGGATGACTCTAGGAGGTAATTTGTTAGTTAATTGAGAGAGGTGCATAGGAAGACCTCTTTCAGCAACTACTATGAGCCTAATAAGATGGTATCTTCTTTAGATGTGCTCATTTTGAGAAGAGCTCAGTCAGTGAGGAAAGACATCTCTCCTGTTCCTTTTTGGTAATCACAGACCTCTAGGATTTGGTTACTGCTCACACAGTAACCCTCAAATTATTTAGGGAGCAAGAAGTCCTTATATGTCATGTGGGTGTTACCATTAGGATATTAAGAAGGGCTGATTGCTGCAGGACAAGGCACTGATAGTGGAGGGGAATGTACAGTCAGTCATTCCTACTCTGCGACTACAGATGTTTGAGAGGCATAGTGTGCTGTAGTAGAGATCACCACCTGAGAAGTACAGTCCCTGATTGTAGTCCTGACTGTTATACTGAATTGCTCTTTAACCTTGAGCAAGACATCTTCCTTGTCTTCTCTTTTAAATCTTGACTACTACAAACAGCTGAGATTTGTCCTGTTGCTAGGTGTGGAGTGGATGTGTTTCTTTTAGCTCTTTACTCACCAGAGATGTTTTTAGAGTCAAGAGGGAGAGACAAGAACCTGTGGGGGAGAAAGAAATTCAGCTTTTAGGTTGTACATCTCTTTGCACTGGCAATAGACCTTGACCAACAAGAACAACAGCAATGTCCAGCAGATATCTAAACTCTGGGGGGTGAGGACTGCATGTGCAGTGTCTTGCAGTGCAGATGAGATAATGTAACTCAGTCTCAAAAGTCAGGTATGTATTTCAAGGTAAGCAAAAGGAAGCCAGTAGCATTCCTGGTAGTACTAGACAGCTAAGAAATGTTACTTCTCTCCTGGATGACTACCTATATCTTGAGGGATCTCAGATATCATTACAGAAATTGGGCCATTAAATGATCTTGTTTTCTAAAGTGAGTTAAGTATTTATTCTTGTAGGAGTTGCCCAAAAGCCAGGGTGATCGTGGTATTTAAGTGCCTCCTCCTTTTGTAAATGCTGCCAGTAATCTCTTGGCCTCAGTTTCCAGAGCTGTAAAAAGGACTATGATGTACTAATGCGTACCTCTTTCCTGTGAGGATTTTGCTTTGCCATGTCTAATTCATTACTGTGTTCAAAGTACAGTGGGCTGCAAAATTATGATTATTAAAGCCAGCTATTAGAGAGTGTTGTTTCCTTTGAGAATATTGATTTAATCACATGCCTCTGAGTATTTAAACTCTGAAGTGAAAGGATGTGCAAAGATCAATTTATTCTATGTTTGTATCTAACGAATAATTATGGAGTCTTCTCTGTTCTTTCTGTAATGAATAAAAGTAGATGGTTTTAGTCATAAAAAGCACAAGAACTTGCTTGACAAAGGAAGTTCACCAGACCATGCTGCATCAGCTTCTTTCTCTTCTTTCTGCAGATATATATTTTTCTTTCTTTTTTCCCTTTCTGTGTTCTACTCAGTGCAGCAATTTTTTCCTACCCACAGGCTTCTGTGAAAAAAGTGTCTTTAAAAAAAAAAAAAACAAAAAAGGCAACAAAAAACCACACATCAGGATTACTGTGATCCTTCTTGTTCCCTGAGGAATACTTATTTGAACTTTGAGTATATTCCCTGAGGAGAATAGTTGAGTCCTTCTAAATTAACTTCAGGACTTAATTTAATATTGATACTCTTGTAGTGTGATAGATGAGTAGAACAATACTTGTGAGGGCGTCTACTGAAGAAACAGCTCCTGAGGGTCTTGTGGCTGCCTGCTTAAGGACATCCTTACTGTACGTGAATGGCCAGGAATGCATTCCTAGACCATATACTGTTTAGTAAAACAGTTTGTGTGGATGATGAGATATACCAGTTAGGTGCAGTGTAGCTGTGCCTTAAAAGCTGAAGATCAAAGATCCTGAGCCTTTAGATCAGAAACTACCATGTAGCTCAGAGTCACAGAATCATCCATGAAATTTTCTTTGGAAAGCAGGGTAGATGGTTACCAACTCAGTCTTTAGAGTAATTAAGACCATGCATGTGCATATAAGATTCTCGTGGCTGTACCTTGTGTTACCCGACTCCTTACCAAGGCTTTTTGCTTGTGTATTGATCAGAAAATTCCCTTTTTCTTACTCTTCAGGTGCTTGGATGAAGCTTTATGCTTCTGGCCTTCATTTCATCAAGGAGAGTAGATGCATTGCACTGTGTTTTGTTGTCCCTGTGTTAGCTCTCCAGAGGAGAGCTAATACCCTGCTATACTCTGCCATCTCCCCAAATGTGGGTTCATGGCCAAGCCATTCTCGTCCTCTTTGTCCTTGTTCTGTCTCTTGTTCCAGAGTACCAATAAACCTTGTGTTTCCATAACCACATATCTTTCATGTCACTGCTTTTGAGACAATGTTCCAAAAGGAACGAGATTTGTAAAAGAAGAGCATGCGTCCATTTGAGCACTCCTAGAGACTGTAAAGCTCCAGCTGTAGTGAAAACTGGTCTCCATGAGACTGCTGTTCTTCTAGGATGAATATTACCAAACGCATATGTATGGTCTCTTTAGTAGGGATATAAAACCGCTATCAATAGGAGCTGACCTTTTCCTACAAAACTACTTCAAAAACATCTAAGATTGCAGAAAAGTTCTTGTTTGTCCTTGTTGGCTGTGATGTCTCTGTGTTTTACGGCTTAAGCTGAAAGGAGATGTACAAGAGAAAGATAGCTTGCTTCTTTTGAGCTGTTTAGTTCTGTATGCAGGACTTCAGGGTTCCCTGGATGAAGGGTAGGCTGCTTTGAAAGATGGCATCAGACCTCAGTGGAGTTGATACAGCTAGGGCACAAATTCTAGGTCGAGCTTGTGTGTGTTCATGGAACTGGACCTGGTGTGGGCATCTTGTTTTTCTGAGGGGAAGGGAGAACTTTGTGTTCAGCTCAGGTTGAAAACAAATTTTAAAAAGATATAGAAACCCATCAAATATCTCTGCCTCCCAGCCTCTAACATTTCCTCAGCTGTCAACAATGTTTTGGCCAGCTTTCCCAATAGCAATTTTGATCCATTCGTAAAGAAAAGATTTGAAGGACTGAAGGGCTCCTTTGGGAAATGAAAAATACTTTCAGGTCTAGTGAGAACTGATTTGGTTTTATTAGACTCATTTCTCTGTTGAAATAAACTAGGGCACGATGTTGTGAGTTACATGTTACAGTATTACCACCAATAATAGCAACACTGTTAATATGTCTACTATATAATTCACTACATTGCACCTGTTATTTCATCTCTATAGATCTTTATTGTTGTGAGTGTAATCATTTTCATCTTGTATTAAATTAGCTAAGAGGTCCAGCACCCAGTTGTATTTCCCCAAAATAGAAGATACTAAGATGTGCACTGCCCCAAAGGCGTTACATTTTATTGTGAAGTGGTAGATTAACATGGGAAAAATCTCGCCTCTAAAATATTTCCATGACTTCACAATGCCTTGCAGATATGTTGCTTTGTGCAGACCCTTTTGGGCAGGACACTGCAATTATGTTCTTGTTGAAGGAGTAGTTTTTGTATCTTACCAATAGTTCTGCAGCCTGCTGGGTTTGTGTTAGCAAACTTGCTAGCTTTACGTGAACACACAGACGTGACCTGAAAGATGGTTTTGGCTTCACCTTTTGACATTGGAACAGTTATCTCTCACCCACTTCATATTGTATGAATGTATTCAAATTTTATTTAATACTCATTTCTTACATTAAGCAGCTGAGGTGAGTAGACTATTGTGGATATGTGTTAAAGTTGTTAAGATATTTGTACTTTAGCCAAACACACTGCAGGCTGCAGTAGCAATATAAGAAAGGTATCTGAGAAACTTTGGAACCAGCTGGGTATAGCTAATGCTGGTCTGTGGCACCCTTCTGAAAAATATGCATGTAGTCTATGTCTCAAAGTTTCTGGCCTGAAGAGCTCTTTAATTTGGAGATGGAGTTAGGGCCAAAGTTCAGAACAAATTGTACTGGTTTTTAGCATTTATTTAATTTGAAATATGTTTGTGTATGTGTAGTGGTGTATGTTTTCGTCACTGTACCAAGATGTTGCAATTGGTGAGACACTTCGATTTTAGTGAAGATCAAGCCTATGGTTTTGGAAGTCCATCTGCAGTGTAGTTGAAATTCTAGAGGACGTGCATTTTCAGCCTTTCCCCATACTCGTTAGGCATACTTTTAATGTCTTCTCAGAGAATGATTTTCCCACAGGAAACTTCTTACCTACAAAATCTTATTGTTGCTGGAAATCTGTACTGGAGCACAGATCTCATCTCCATGTTCCCTTCCCTGGGAGAAGGTGAAAGCTGCTACATGAACACCTGCAGAAAGGACAGAAGCAACTGGTTTCTGTCCGTACTGTATTGTGAGACAGACAGCTTGGAGCCTAAGACTCAATTAATTCCCAATTTTTTCTCATGGGATTGTTGAAAACCCCTATTCCATGGGGAAATCGCATTTGTGTATTTTTTTGTTTTCTCCTAATATATTGAAAAATTAACATTTTGTTTGAAAAGGGCTTCATTGGGTCTGGCTGTAATACAGATTTTTCTGCAAAGTGACAACAACAATTAATTTTTCGCTTTCCCAATGGTTTTTGCAGTTTTCACTTTCCCAGTGTTTTTTTTTTTTTTTTCCTTTTTCTTTGTATGTATCCTTACTTTATAATAATATCTTTCTTCTTAATTTTCCTATTAAATTTTTTGGCCTGCATATAAAACATTTGCCATTGCATTTTTAGTTTAAAAGTAGGTAATTTTCTGATTTCATTGCATCTTTTTCAAAGCAGGAAGAACTATTAAATTCCATGGACCAAATTATATAAGATGATACATACTGGAAGTAGCAAAGTATTATGAAAATAGAAACATTATTTATGTCCTGTACAAAAAAGGGCACCTTATAACATTGCATCTTAAACTGTACATGGAGTTTTATAGAATCATAGAATGGTTAGGGCTGAAAAGGACCTTACGTTCATCTAGTTCCAACACCCCTGCCATGGGCAGGGAGGACACCGTCTATTAGACCAGGTTGCTTAAGGCCCTGTCCAGCCTGGACTTGAGCACTGCCAGGGATGGAGCATGATGGGATATGGCTCGCTAAGAGCTAGAGATGTATTTTGTCTTTGACTTGTTCTCGATTTCAAATATAAGGAAGTCTGTTCCCTTTAATCCATATGCAGGCAAAACCCATGAGCTTGTAGGATTCTGAAGATTCTGCCTTGCACAACCCCTTTAAGTGTGTGGAAGATTACCCCAAAGCCTGTACTTACTAACAGGTTTCTGTGTATTATATGTACTCCTCCTCAAGTGCAGGTTTTCTTTTAAAGACATGTAAGTCACTGTGGAAACCTGTTGCAACAGCTTTTAAACAATCAGCAGTGTGTAAAGTCAGTTCTCTGAGAAGGGCTAGTGACAAATCAGGTGAATTAATTTGAATGTTCTGAGAATGGCAGCAGCAGACCTGGAAAATAAGAGAGAACAGCCTTACAATAAGTGTTTGTAATAACAACCTTTGAGTTCAAAGAGGTCAGTGGGACCATTCCTCTTCTATAAAAACTAGTAGTTTAAGTTTCATCTACCAACATAATTTAATAATGAAACTTCCTGTTGTGTCTTTAACAAGCACAAAACTTGGAAGGTGGAGGAGAGAGATCTAACATCCAACCAACTGAAGTCACTTTTTCTATGGAATTAAGGTTGGAGCCAGGAAGAAATTTTATTTACTGTTCATTATTGTTTATACATATTCCATTCCATTATGTAAAACAAGCAATCAATGTTTAGTCTTTTTCATCACTAAATGGAGAAAGTTTCACTTACTTCACTTGAACAAATAAAGTTAATGTGGAATCCAACCCAAGTAACAGAAATAGATGTTTTCAATAGCAAGCAGGACTGATCTTAAAAATATTTAAATAAGAAGGTAAATGGAGAACAGCTGTCAGTTAACGTCATCACTCCTTCCCAGGACTGGGTTTTTTCTTGCTGCAATTTGACTGCAGCTGAGGCAAGAACCAGAAATGTCTTGCCATACATTGGGAATATGGCAAGAAGTCCTCATAAAGGAAATGCCATGACGCAAGGGATTTTTCTTTCTTCCATTTATGGTTTGATTTCTGTCATTATTTGATCATCATAGGCATAGCTGGATGCCACTCAGGCTTTAAAAACAAAGAAGTGAGCCTGAAGCAAATTGCCTTGCACAAAGGGAAAGTTCAGAACTGACTTCTTACCAGGTTTGCTTTTCCTTTTGGATGTGACTGGAGATTAGTTTCCCCTCATAGGAAAAACTAAATGTTTTGATACTTCTTTCAGCATATACCAGGATGGAAGTGAATCGCTTGACTCAACTGTTTCCTACATCCCTTCACAACTTCTCTGGATCAGTTACTGTCTTTTCACTTTGTTTTCAAACACATTAATGTCTCTCTCATGCTATCTTACGAAGCATCCCCTACATCCCACCTGCTTCCATCACCGTCGCTTTTCTTATTCCTGCCCCTCCTCTCTGCTTCAGCACCTTAAGCAAGCTGTGCCATGGCTGTTCATTTCCATGAGTATATTGCATCTGTCTTCTACTTGCTTTGTGGGCTTCCTTCTCAAAACTCAGCAAGTACATCCTGGCTGTTCTTTGCATCCTGAGCATAGGCTGCCTGAAGCTCTAGGATAAAGGCCATGTTTCACAGCTTGGCTCCTCAGGAATTTCTTACTAAAAGGGTGGAGTTTCTGTTCTTCAGAGATAGAGTTTACCTCTGGGTGTGCAAAGTTAATACTTCCACCTCTTTGCCTGATACACAGGTCCGTGGATTAAGAACTGTCTCTAAAGTCTTCACTTTTTTCCCCATTGCAAGGCTTGTCTCTCTTATGTGATTATTGCTGAAACACAAAAGGCACAGAAGACCTTAAATACATCTAATAAGTCTTTTCTAATTACAAAAGAAAAGTGACACAGGATATAGGTGCCACCCTGCACCCTTCCTGCTCTTTTTTTAGGAATGTTTTCAGTGTTGTGGATTTTGGTGTTTTGTACTGAAGGTCTATACAAAGAACACTGGGAAGGTTGTTGGTTTGCTTTGGTGCTGTCAAGTGTTCTGTGGCATGTTTAGTGGGCTTCTCAGGCACTTTCTAGAAATGTGTTCCATGGTGAACAGTGTTTACAAGAGAAAGACATGGATAAGTCAATTAAATTGTTCAATCCTCAGTCCCTAGATTCACAGGGTAATGATTTCTAGTTGTACTGCTGCCTGCTGTTTGGACATGAAGCTTCAATATTGTCTGGGAGAGCATACCACAAGAAGAGCATAGCATGGCCAACTGAGGAGCAGTGTGAAGTCTTTTGCTGCAAACTCTCCTGCAAATTTTTAATTCACTCTACTTCAGAGACTGGGATGGGGCAGTTTAATACCAAAACTTCCTGGTCGTCTTCTGTTCTCTCTATCCCCAGTGTTTGCCTTCAGCTGGAGGACTTCAGTTCTTTCACTGAGATAGTTATCCATGATGACACTGTTGTCTCATGGTGGTCTTCTCTGTTGACTGCTCCTTTGCTGGGAGTTAGCTCTTCGGCAGGATAAACCCAAATTGTGTTGTGTGTGAGTGCCCCATGCAGAAAGTAAGACCTGACAAGGTAGAAATTGGAGAAATTTTGTGTTATTCTCTCCACATTGCAGTTGAGAAGCTGAAGTGTGGGAAAGTGAAATAATATGCTTGTTTCTGCACAGTGAACACTGGTCAGAAATGTGGACACAAACTGCCTCCTTTCAGCTCTAAGCTTTAGCTGCTATGCCATTTTCTCTTCCTCTCCCTCCCTCTAACAGCTCATTTTTTTCATAAAGAAGGAAGGATTTTCTGTCGTGTTGCAATAAGACGTATCTGAAATCTGAAGAAAGCCCATACCTAGCTTTTTCTTCCTGATATTCTTGGCACTATGACATCATAACCCCCGTGTATCCTGTCACTAAAACAAATGTATGAAACAGTTCCACTTCTCCTCTTTAATTGGAACTAGCTTGTTTCAAGGAGCTGAAGAGGCAGACAACTCACAAAGGTTAGTGTGGAGAAATATATCATTGTCTTGCAGGATGTTCTAAGTGGGTCTCCTGAGTATCAAGGTCAGAGTTTATTTAGCAGCAAGTTCTACTGGTATGAATCATCAATAGTGTTTCTTATACAATTTATCAATGCCTGGCAATTATACTTCATTCTCTAAAGAAATTCTACACTTTTTCTCAAGAAATGGTACATATTTTTAACACTTCATTGTCCTTTCCAAGAATAATTCTCAGTTTCTTTGACACAGAAGAATGGATATGAGATAACACTGCCTGCT